>NC_141166.1:5000-30000 GCF_055505025.1 Bos grunniens
TCGTCTCTCTCCTTCGGGCCCACGGAGGCGCTCCACGAGCCACCAGTCCTCAGCTGGGGTGGGAGGGGTCTGCGGTACAGGTAGGCGGACCACCGACACAGGAGCGTCTGCGCGGCCGGGGCCAGCGCAGAGCCCCGCGTCCCGTCCCCTGCAAGGCCTCACCCGTCAGCCTCGACGACGAGGGGAACAGGCACGCCTCTCCTACCGCCTCGACCCCCCCCAAAAGAGAGCCCACTCACGGGACACACACACACCACCGCGGTGGGGACCCGAGGAGGACACCGGGGTTAAGGGAAACGACACCACCGCTCGGCCTCAGGCACCTGAGCGACGACCTGGAGCGCTCCAGGAGCACCACCGAGGATCCAACGAGGCACGCTCGCGCACCCACACGGGGGGGCACAGCGCAGCAGCGGTACAGCCCTCCCCACCGCGGGGAGGGCCGCTCGCGGAGCACACGCCGGGAAGGCGAAGCGAGAGCATCTGCTGTGTCAGAAGACCCACGGCCCCCACTGACGCCACCCGAGGCGGGGGACAGGAGACCGAAGGTCAGGGCCAGAGGCCGCAACCCAGCCCCCGCCTTCCTCCCCCTCCCCGACGGCCAGGGGGAAAAAAGTCAGGCGAGGGGCCCCGCGGACAGACCGAGAAGAGCAGACACGTTCACCGGGAACACCTGTCCCTCGTCTGGCACGGCTTAGGCCCGGCCCGGGAGAGCACGACCACACCACATCGATCGGATGAGCCAAGGTGGAGCGGGGGGAAGGCACGGCGAGGACAGTCACCAGAGGGGCCCGCTTTAAGCCTCACCGGCAACCTCCGCCCCCCACCTCGCCTCAGGCGAGAGCGGCCCACGACCCCAGGAGGTTCGAGAACGCCTGACACGTGGCACGGAGCCCACAGGGCGGGGGTCGCATCTCAGCCTTCACCGGGTGCCCGCAGCGGGGAGCGCGCAGGGTAGAAGACCCACGGCGCCTCGCCCCGCCGCCCTCGGGTCGCCCAGAGACCGGAGGTGGCACCACGAGTCGGGTCAGCCAGACAACACCACACAGGAGCCGGCGCACAGGCCCAGGCGGGCGGCTCCAGCGGCAAGGGCCGAACCGGGGACCAGAGCTGGCGGCCCGAAGGCCCAGAGCCCCGCGTACATCCAGAGACCCAAAGTTTCCTCGGCGGCAGACACCGAAGCAGACCGTGTCAGCACTTACCTGGTGGTAAAAAAGGCCCATTAAGGGCGACGAAATGACAGCAGCCGACAGCGGGGCCCATCCACGACTCGCATGGAGGACCCCCGGAACCTTGGCCCGGCCACCTGTCCCCAGCGCTACCCCATAAACACCAGGCCCGGAGCTCTCGTGGCGGGGGGGCGGGGGGGGGGGGGGGAGTCATCTGGTCGACCGGGGGAAGGGGAGCAGGGGGAGGGGGCGCGCGATGGCCAAAGTGGGGGCGCGGACACCCACCAAGGGAGAGGGAGCTGGCCGGGGGCGCCCTCTCCCGCTTCGCCCACACGGGTAGGGGTACCGGTCCGTCGGAGTCTCCGAACGGGGATTTGGCTTTGATGAGCATCAAGAAACAAGAAGGAAGAACCGTCAGCGAGGCGCCTCCAACGAGACGAGCGGGCCCCGACCAGGGACCGCGCCCGGGCGGGACCCAGACCGTCCTAGATGGGGCACCCAGGACGGCCCGAGCCGGTCCCCACCTCCTGACCTGGGTTCAGGGAGGTGGGGAGGGGTGAGACAAAGTCGCATCCGACGACCGAGACCCACGAAGGCACGCTGAAGGGTCGGGCGCGCCCTCCCCGGCCACCCGCGGAAGCAGGGTCCGGTCCATCCACGTCTCCGGACCCATCGGGACTTTGAAAAAGAAACAGCATGTGTGCCAGGAGACGCCTCGGGCGACCGGACCCCACGGGTTGGGGGGGGGGGGGGCGGCCGCACACGCGCCCGCCTCTCCCCGTCAACCCTCACGACTCCGGCGGGCGGGTCCCCACCTCCGGAGCGGGGCCGAGGGCGAAGCACACGCTCCTGAGGGCGGCCCAGGAGGAGTCCGGACCGCCGAGCCCGAGTCCAGGCGCTCCGGGCAGGGAAGACCCTCTCCCTGCCCACCGCGGCGGCCCGGCCCAGGGAGGGTCCGGCCGGTCCTTCTCCGCGGCCACAGGGGCACGGGGAGATGCTGGTCGACCCGGTCCGGCCACCGCAGAGCCCGGCCCCGGAGCGCCGCGACGATCACCCTCCTCAGAAACCTAGAGAACCAATCTCCGGCGACAGCAGGACGTCCCTAGGCCTCGGCGCCACCGGGACTGTCGCCGCCAGCATAGCCGGTGTCTGAGAGCTCTGCCTCGGGCCCGGCGGCTGAGTCACAACCCTCCTGAAGGGCTCGCCGAAGCTCCGGAGGGGGAGGGACAATATACAAGCGGCCGCCAGGTGGCTCCCGACAACCGGCTCGAACGTCCCGAGGACGGGTCGCTGTCGCCGGCCGCCGGGGACGCCGCAGCGCCGGCCGCCCAAACGCCCGAGCTCGGCCCGGAGCCTCCGCCGCCGAGCGACGCGACGCGACGCGACGCGACCCCGGCCGCAGAGGAAGGGAGAGGAGCCGGGAGATCTCTCCCCTGGAGGCTGCCACGAAAGAGCCGCGATCCCCCCCCCCCCCCCCCCCCCCCCCGCCACGCGATTCCAGGGTGGTGGGGGGACATTCCACGGAGACGCGGGCGGGCGGCGGGGGCTCGGGGCGGGGTGGGCGGAGAGAGGGGGCACCAGTGACATCCCAGGAACCCCCGGCCCCCGGCCCCCCGAAAGAGGGGGGCGGGAGGGAGGGAGGGAGAAAAGGAGGGAAGGAGGGAGGGAGGGAGGGAGGGAGGGAGGGAGGGACCGGCAAAGCGAAACCAGGCAAGCGCTGCTGGGAGAACAAAGCCGGACTTTCGAAAGCAGACACGGACACAGACACACAAGCCTAGGAGTAAGAAAGGAAAAGAAGGAGACACTCGGACCCCCAAGAAGAGAAAACAAAACTCAACCTGGGTAGAGACACCGTGACAAAGTCCAGAGACGACACACACAAGCATGCGCGGGTGGGTGGGGAAAGTGCACTAGAGGTCAGGAGAACATGGATTTCAACACCACTGGCCACAAACAGCGGAAAGGCGGACGGCCTGGGAGGTCTGGGGTGGCAGGGCTGCGGGGGGTGGGGGGTGGGGGGTTGGGGGGTTGCGGGGAGGGTGTGGGGGGGTGGTATTGAGGGGCGTGCTGGTGAGGAGGACGGAGTCCATAGGGATCCACTAAATAAACCCCGGGTCCCGTGACAACAGCCACCTCAATGAATACATAACTTTTTCACGTAGCTCAGAAACGAAATGAGACAAAACCACCAGGCAGGAAAGTCAACTCGTGGAACTGTCCTGGCAGCTTAAAAGTCAGAGAGAGAGAGGAGAGGGAGAGGGAGAGGGAGAGGGAGAGGGAGAGGGAGAGGGAGAGGGAGAGGGAGAGGGAGAGGGAGAGGGAGAACGCATACACATGTGCGTATACACGTGTACATATGTATACGCACACGTCATCGCGTCTATATATACGTGCACGCAGGCGTATAAACACACACGTACGAAGGGCATGCTCACGTACACGCACGTGTCTGTGTGCGCACGTGTATGCCTAGGCGTTTCTAGTGTGCGTGTATGCTTGCGTGTATATACGCAGAGGCATCTATACACATACGTACACGGATAGACACAGGCGTGAACACACATGCTCACATGTGCAGAGACGTCGGGATACATAGGCACACACACACACATACACGCGGACGTGTCAACGCATCTAGATGCACGTATAGTGTGTATACGTGTGATGTCTGCGCACAGGTGTGGATGCACGTCTATGCGTACCCGTACGTGGATGCTTGCATAGACACACATATCTGCGTGTGTATGTGCACACGTGTATGTACACACGTATACATACGTACGGACGCATACGCAGACGTCTACAGAGAGCGTATGTACGTCCACACAGACGCACGCGAGAATCTGTGCCTACATACACACGTGTGTATGTATACGTAGACGTGCACGCATGTACGTATGTACAGGTGCCCGTGTGCATCTAGAGTGCCTATACACAGATCGATGTGCATAGATGCACACACATGTATACGCATACGCAAACGCGCGTGTGTATACGTACATGTACATGTGCATCAGTGTATGTGTGCATGTATACCCATGTGTCTGCGTGGATGTCTACGTGCGCGCGTGTGTGGTGTGTGTATCTATGGGTGTACATTCGTACATATATATACTCACAGACACACACGTACATACCCGGGCGGAAACACACATCCGTGTGTGTGTGTGTGTGTGTGTGTGTGTGTGTGTGTGTGTCTGTCTGTCTGTCTGTCTGTCTGTCTGTCCGGGGAAAGCACAAGCATATTGCAAAAGGGGCTTTTCTGTCCAACACCGATCAAGGCGTCAGACACCTCAACCTCCAAAAGGGAAACAACCCCCGATGAGCGAAGTGGGCAGGAGGCCCGAACAGACCCCTTCCTTCCAAAGAAAGGTGGAACAGGCAGACACCCAGAAGCACAAGGTAGAACACACATCCACGGCAGGGCTGGGCTGGGCTGGGCTGGGCTGAGCTGGGGCTCCTGGGGGTGGGGGCGGGCTCACGGAAGCACCCCACCCCGGGGCGTTTCCCTGGACAATGATCCTTCTCATTCGGAGGGGAAAGGCCCAGGAGCCGGGAATCGCAATCACGACAGCAAGTTCGAACCATCAGAGGACAGTGGCTCCTGATGGATCGAACGCGTTTTTTCTGCAGCTGAGAAAACTGTGGGCGGACTCAGAGAGATCAGATCTCATCCCCTGGCGCCTCACAGACAGAGAAACCACATCCCTAGGGAAAAGAGTCCTGCGATGTACACTCCCCCAAAGATTCCCCCATTCGACCCAACCCAGCAACTCCACAGGGTGCCCACGGAGGGAAGGGACAAAGAAGATACGGATGTGTGCATGTGTGGGATCGACCCCTATACCTAGGTCGACTTCCGTACACACATCATGATAGAACTCTGTCTGTGTGCCTATGCCTGGATCTATTCACGTGCACGCGTGCTCACGCGCATGCAGACAGACACACACACACACAGAGGAATGGGACTCAACCACCAGAAGGGAATGAAATCTCACAGTCTGCAGGAACCTGGAGAGACCTTTAGAGGGTATTATGCTACATGAAATACCTCAGATCAGTCGTTTCCATGCAGAACCTACCAAACCATACACGGTGAACAGAACAGAACCAAACAGAAACAGGCTCAGACATACTACAAAGGAACACACCGGGGCGGGGGGGGGGGGGGGGGGGCGGGGGGGGGCGGGGGTGAGGAGAGAGTGAGTGAGTGCCCCTGGCGAGGGAGACAGACGAAGTGGTGCAACCTTCCACTTATGAAATACATGAGTCACGGGCACGTCATCACACCAAATGTCATTTGCCGTGACACCAGGTGGTGACGGACAGTCACTAACTAGATGTATCCTGGTGATGGCTGTGTCATGTGCTACACTAAAACATCGTCTGTACAGCTGAAAATTAAAGGGGGGAACGACCCCCCCCCCCCAAAGAAAAAGGAAAGGAAGAAGGAAGGAAGGAAGGAAGGAAGGAAGGAAAGAAGGCAAAAGTAAACGTTGGCAGTCAGTTAGACGTCCGTTTGAGAAGAGTGGGACTTGTGTGTGTGTGTGTGGGGGGGGGGGGGGAGAAACTAGGGTGAGGAGGAGGAGGAGGAGGAGGAGCAGGAGGAGGAGAAAGAAAAGGACCCGATTGCCTTGAGGGGGAGGAGGAGATGAAAGATCCCAAGAGTGGACAGGACGGTCAGGTGAGTGCCATAGGGAAAGGAAACGAAGCCAAGCAACCGAACACACTCCCAACGGTGGTTTTGTTCAGTCCAAGATCAAGATGGGGACAGCACGGTGTCCTCCAGCACACAGCGACACACAGGCCGCACTCGGCAGGGGGAGTTGGGGATAACCCTGAACGCCGAAGCGGACAAAAGAAGCCGTCACGTTCATCCATGGCTGAAAAGTACCATGGTCCCACGACATTCCAAACTCCTCTCAAACCATTGAAAGACTCTCTCCCTCACTCGCCGTTCAAAATGTAGAGAACAGGAAAGGAGCGAAACGATGGTGGGTGGCTGGCTGGCTGGCTGGATTTCCGTGATGGTGTGATTAGGGAACACATGGACAGAAAAGCATCCGATTCACTTGTGTAAAGAATCTCTCTTGCCTTCTCGGCCTGGTGTCTTTCCTCTGTCTGGATGATTCCCCTCCCCCACCCCACCCCCCCCCACTCCCAGCTTGAAGATCAGCCTCCAAAACGAAGCCCTTTGTGCTCTCCAGGTCCCGCCGCCACGATCTCTTTGGAGCGCCCTTCCGAAGGGGAACGTTTTCATCCACGTCATCGCCCTGAGACAGCTTCAGCCTGTCCCTCCCCCCCCCACCCCCCCCCACTCCACCCCAAGCCCCCCGCCCACCCCCCCCCCTCTCTCCCTCCTGCTCCTCTTCCCCCTCCTCTGAACTGTCGAGCTCCCCTCGCGCTGGCCTCTCACCCCACACGGTGGCAGTGTTGGCCTAGGTATGCTCAGGTGTCTCCTAACCGCATCCGAGTGGACTTGCACTGTTTCTCAGCTGCGTCGTTCAGGGACCATGTTTTTCCTGGCCTTTTCCGCGGGTGGGGGGAGACCCGGACGGGCCGGGGCCAGGCGGGGTGGGGGAGCCTGCGTGTGGGGGGAAGGGTGGGGGCAGAGAGGAGGAGGAGGAGGAGGAGGAGGAACAGGAACACAGCTCCCCAGCGCCAGTGTGTGCCTGCGGCCTGGAAAAGAGATCACGCACCAGGCTGGCTCCGAAAAGGGGATCGATCGGTCAGGAGACCGGGCACGTTTGTGCTTCGCAGAGTCCCTGCAGATCGGACAGGCAGTGGCAAGTGTGGGGCTTCCCACACTTAGAACTGTTCACCCATCGTGGACACAGGCGTCTGGCACACCGGGGGTTAGGCTCTCGGTGCGATCGATGTCCACAAGCCGTAGCCACTGAAACGTGTGCACCCTGGAGCCGCCGCCGCCGTGCAGAGGGAGATCTCATCCGGCTCCGCGGGTCCTTCCCGTGAGTAGGCCGGGATCTCAGGAAGCACAGACATCCAGAGCATTGAGTGAACCTGACCGTCACGCTTTCCGAGTCCAAGTGAACCAGAAGGGAGGGTCCCTCACGTGTGGGTTTGTCTCTCCATCGGAGGCATCCTCTCTTGGAGCCGATTAGGGTGCCGCGGGCCCCGTGGAGCAGAGAGGACAGAGAGTTCCCTTCGGTCCCCTGCTCCTCCCACGGGCGCGCACGGGCACGCTCCCCAACGGTCCTAGGAACATCCTGCCCCAGAGGAGCGTGCCGGCCGGCCACAGCCCACCTACAACGGAGGCGTCCGTGTCCGTCCGTGTCCGTCATCCTCGTCCAGAGTCCCCCGTCTGCCTGCCCTCGCCTTCACGCCTGGCACTGTCCGTCCATTCTGTAGGTTCATATCGAACCTGCCCGGAGCCCGGCGGCATCTTCCCGGATCAGGAATCGATCGAAAACACCCTGTCCCCTGCCTCATCGGCAGGTGGATTCTTCACCACTGGACCACCAGGCAGGGAAGTCCCTTCACAGCCTTCTAAACTCATCTACCCCGAAACAGTCCACGTCGTCCTCCAACTCATTGGACCATCACGACTGAAATGAAGGAAAATATGTGCGTTCGAGAATGTCTTCACTCCTCAGTGCTTCTTGCTTTAGAACCACCAAGGCATCTCTCTCTCTCTCTCTCTCTCTCTCTCTCTCTCTCTCTCTCTCTCTCTCACACACACACACACACACACACACACACACACGAACAGAGGTGGGCTCATAGTCCAAAAGAAACCAACGTTTGTGTGTATCCATCCCACTTGCTGTGGCTGTCGTGCCGTCGCTCATCAAAGAAGCTGATCTGATACGGAATCCGATGTCTTCTTCTCTAGGACACGTCGAGAGGCAGCAAGCGTGCCGGTGTGTGAGCACCGAAGGTCAACCCGGCATGATGGAGCCCGGCCAGGTGTGTGCTCAGAGGCCCACCTAGATTCGAACTCCAGTTCCCGGAGGGGAGCGGTGGGAACAGGAGTGTGGACTGCGAGTCCAATCCTCACCTTACAAAAAGGCAAAATCATCCCCTTCCTCCCTTATCGGCGTCTGCACGGCTCCTCCTGGACTCAGGGATCCCATCGAAAGGACGTCCAGGTTGTGTCCTTCTCCCTGGCCCGATCGTTTCGAACCTCTCCAAGAAAAAGCGGTGACGTCAAGAGATCCGTCTTGAGTTCGGGACTGGGGCTTCCCCGGGGGCCCCGTGGTCAACGATCCCGTGCCCATGCAGGAGACGTGGGTTTCGCCCCCGGTCCGGGAAGAGCCCACACGCTACCCATACGCCTCGGTGATGGAGTCTGTGCTCCAGATCCTGGCCGCTGCGAGTGTTGAGCCCACACCCAGCAGCCACTGAAGCCCACGTGCCCCGGCGCCCCTGCCCCCCAAGAGGAACCACAGCCACGAGAAGCCCAGACACACGACCGTAGAGCGACCCCCTCTCTCCACAGAGAGAGAACAGCTTGCACGGCCACGAAGACACACAGAGCACGCCCCCACAGACATCAAATACGTCCAATGATCGTCGAGCGAGACGGCCTGCCTGAGATCGGACGCGAGCGGCCAATACCTAGTCCCGTCACTCGGGAAGCTCCCCGAATCTTCTGTCGATACACATAAAGAAACCCTAGCTCACTGTGCCATGGGCAGCGCGGGGAGCTCTCCGTACAGTGCTGAGAGCACCGTGGAGACGTGACCCGTGGGCACCGTGAGCGTGACTGTTCTCACGAAGTCCCTCACAGTCCGGGCCCTGGAGATCGGCCCACGCGGGCCTGCAGGCGATGGTCGGCCATCCCTCTCGGCTCCCTGCGCGCTCACGGGTCCAGGTGTGCCGTGCCCCCAGCATCCGCTCGCATCTTCTCGGCCTGTCTCCCCCGTGCCGCTCCACTGACTTGGAATCCTTCTCCCCTCTCGTCTCGTCTGACACGTTTTCTTTCCTGTTCGACCATGTCTGGCTCCCCGGGCACCACTTCCCGTCGTTCTTCTCGTCTCACCGCCCTCGTCTCGTGGAAATCATTCTCTGGGTCTCCGCTCTGTTCCCTAAGGACTCTGTCATCCCTCCACTCATCTGGGGATCGACTGGCACCTAGGCAACCCCGGTCCGTGACAACCGTGGTTCCGTGTCTATCGAATGACATGCCGACCGCAGGGGGCTCGTGGACGCGTACGAGCCGTGGAAAGCTGGCACCGGGGAATCATCCCGAGGACACACCCTCCGGTTCCACGGTGCTCACGGGAGCGTTTGGGTCGTCGTCGTCGTCGTCGTCGTCGCCGTATTCCCTAAGACGTACGCAGTCGCGTGGATTCAAACGGCGTCTATTGGGAAAGCACGGATCGCTCCCCGGATCACCGGAGAAGGCCACGGCAACCCACTCCAGTCCTCTCGCCTGGAAACTCCCATGGGCGGAGGAGCCCGGTAGGCCACGGTCCACGGGGTCGGGAAGAGTCGAACACGACCGAGCGACTTCCCTTTCCCTTTTCCCTTCCACGCATCGGAGAAGGCCGTGGCAACCCACTCCAGTGTTCTCGCCTGGAGAATCCCAGGGACAGGGGGGGAGCCTGGCGGGCTGCCGGCTGTGGGGTCGCACAGAGTCGGACACGACGGAAGCGACTTAGCGGCAGCCGCAGCAGCAGCAACCGGATCACCTCAGAAGGACTTAGACACGAGTCTCGGTGGAGAGAGGATGGATCCTGCCAACCATCTCACTTCTGGGTAGACCTCGAAAGAAAATAAAACCTGAAACTCGCAGAGAGAGGCCTGCACCCCCAGGTCCATCGCAGCATCCATTCACAAGAGTCAAGATGGGGACCCAGCCCAAGTGTCCATCAAGGGAAGACTAGATCAAGAAGATACACGATCCAGGTAGAGATCGATCGATAGGGAGATCTAGGTGTCCCAGGTAGCCCCAGGAATGAACACAGTCTTACATCGTGATCGCATGGATGGGACTTAGGGAGTGATGCCCAATGAAGAAGTCAGGTAGAGAAAGAAAAAGAGTTTCTCCTGTCACTGACATGCCATGCAAGGCCACCTAAAACAATGAAAACGATCATCACAGAGCGGCCGGGGGAGGGAGACATGGGAAGATGCCGATGTAACGGCGGGCGGGGGGGGGAACTTCACGGATAAGGTACATATATACTGTCTATGTCACAAAGAGCACGGTGATTCTAAAGAATAGTATTGGTATTATCGTCGTCTCATATTCGGAGAAGGCAACGGCACCCCACTCCAGTCCTCTTGCCCGGAAAATCCCGTGGACGGAGGAGCCCGGTAGGAGCCCGGTAGGCCGCAGTCCACGTTGTCGCACAGAGTCGGACACGACGGAGCGACTTCCCTTCCCGTTTTCCCTTTCACGCCTTGGAGAAGGACATGGCAACCCACCGCAGTGTTCTTGCCTGGAGAACCCCAGGGACGGGGGTGCCCGGCGGGCTACCGTCTACGGGGTCGCACAGATTCGGACACGACGGAAGCGACGCAGCAGCAGCAGCAGCAGCAGCAGCAGCAGCAGCAGCATTATCCTATTCGAAAGTCGCCATGACCGTGGACATGACGCATTCACTTCCCGTACAATGGAAGAAGGACACGGCAACCCACTCCAGTAGTCTTGCCTGGAAAATTCCATGGACGGAGGAGCCTGGTAGGCTACAGTCCGTGGGGTCGCAAAGAGTCCAGCACGACTGAGTGACTTCACTTTCTTTCGCATACAGTCATGGCATGTATGGGTTGTGGTCAAGCCATGAGCTACCGCTTGGGTGGTCATGAATGATTCTTTTGCAACAGACAGGTGCATCAAGTCACCATTCTGTACACGTTAGAACAGAGGATGTTGTATGTCCTTAACGAAGAACATTCTATTTCAATACACCGGGACATGACACACATAACATCACCTAGTTTTATTATCTTTCAATGAATGGTCAGTATTGGCTGCACGCCAAAAAAAAAAAAAAAAAAAAAAAAGGAAAGAAAGAAAAAAGAAAAGAAAGCTTTATTGTGTGTGGGGGTGGGGTGGGGGGTGGGGGGGGGGGAGGGTCTTAGATATTGCCATGCAGGGACACAGATTTCAATAAAACCCAGGGAATGTTCCACAGGAAAGAGTCAGGGGCCTAGAAAGCTGAACCTCGTGAGGTTGTCAAGCCAGCTGAGAGCAATTAGGATTTGCTGTCATGCAACAAGGGACATGTTTCTTCTTCCAGGGTAGACGGTCACAAGGTATTTAGGGAAAGGGGAGGGTGTGAGAGGTATCTTGAATTTCGGGAACACTGTTTCCTTAGATGATCTGGAGGCCTCTGGGACCCAGTCAGTGCTCCAAGTGGACATTCCATCCAGACTGAGACACACGGACCTCTTCCTCGATGGCCTCCCCTCTCTATTTGGGGGAGCTCTCTCGGCCACGCTGATTCCACTTGGATGTGTCTTTCCCACGTCACACCCTTTGGCATTCAAAGATATCCTTCCATCGTTTTCTAAAGAGACCCGGTGTATGTATCTTTGGAGCGATGATGAGCATCAGACACGATCCCTCTCCGTGGCGCGGTTTCGGGCACGACACACCAAGACGGGGACACATACATTCCACGTCCCTCTCGGCCATCGAGAGAGGCCGTGTACGGCACGTGATGCCACGGGACCGGTGAGGTCCTCGGGTTCAGCCCTCCCTCGACTTGGCTGTGGTCTTTGGTTTTGTTCTGTTCCGTGTGTGCTTTCTGACCCACGTGATCTCTCCGGATAGGGCACCCCATCCAAGCTCAAACCCATCGAGTCTGTGTGACTCCTATTCACGCATCAGGTGGGGATATCGACGCCCTCCACGTGGATCCATCACAATCGCCGTTCTGGGTTCAGGAGGATCCTGTTGTGTGTTCTGGGCGCGCTACGTGCTGTCCGTGTGAACTGTGGAATGAGGTTCGTGACATTGAACAGGAGACAGGGATCAAGACCATCCCCATGGAAAAGAAATGCCACAAAGCAAAATGGCTGTCTGGGGAGGCCTGACACATAGCTGTGAGGAGAAGAGAAGCGAAAACAGAGGAGAAAAGGAAAGATACACACATCTGAATGCAGAGTTCCAAAGAATAGCAAGAAGAGATAAGAAAGCCTTCTTCAGCGATCAATGCAAAGACATAGAGGAAAAGCACAGAATGGGATAGACTAGGGATCTCTTCCAGAAACTCAGAGATACCAAAGGAACATTTCATGCAAAGATGGGCTCGATACAGGACAGAAATGGTATGGACCCAACAGAAGCAGAAGATATTCAGAAGAGATGGCAAGAATACACAGAAGACCCTTACAAAAACGATCTTCACGACCCAGATAATCACGATGGTGTGATCCCTGACCTAGAGCCAGACATCCTGGAATGTGAAGTCAAGTGGGCCTTAGAAAGCATCACTACGAACAAAGCTAGTGGAGGTGATGGAATGCCAGTGGAGCTCTTCCAAATCCTGAAAGATGATGCGGTGAAAGTGCTGCACTCAATATGCCAGCACATTTGGAAAACTCAGCAGTGGCCACAGGACTGGAAAAGGTCCGTTTTCATTCCGATCCCAAAGAAAGGCAATGCCAAAGAATGCTCACACGACCGCACACTTGCACTCATCTCACACGCTAGTAGAGTCATGCTCAAAATTCTCCAAGCCAGGCTTCAGCAATATGTGCACCGTGAACTTCCTGATGTGCAAGCTGGTTTTCGAAAAGGCAGAGGAACCAGAGATCCGATTGCCAACCTCCGCTGGATCATGGAAAAAGCAAGAGAGTTCCAGAAAAGCATCTATTTCTGCTTTCTTGACTATGCCAAAGCCTTTGACGGTGTGGATCACAGTAAACTGTGGAAAATTCTGGAAGAGATGGGAATACCAGACCACCTGACCTGCCTCTTGAGAAATCTGTACGCAGGTCAGGAAGCAACAGTTCGAACTGGACATGGAACCACAGACTGGTTCCAAATAGGAAAAGGAGCTCGTCAAGGCTGTCTATCGTCACCCTGTGTATTTAACTTATACGCAGAGAACATCATGAGAAACGCTGGACTGGAAGACACACACGCTGGAACCAAGATTGCCGGGAGAACTATCAATCACCTCGGATGTGCAGATGACACCACCCTCATGGCAGAAAGTGAAGAGGAACTCAAGAGCCTCTTGATGACAGTGAAAGAGGAGAGTGAAAAAGTGGGCTTAAAGCTCCACATTCAGAAAACGAAGATCACGGCATCCGGTCCCATCACTTCATGGGAAATAGATGGGGAACCAGTGGACACGGTGTCAGACTTTATTTTTCTGGGCTCCAAAATCACTGCAGATGGTGACTGCAGCCATGAACTTAAAAGACGCTTACTCCTTGGAAGGAAAGTGATGACCCACCTAGATAGCATATTCCAAAGCAGAGACATTCCTTTGCCAACAAAGGTTCGTCCAGTCAAGGCTACGGTTTTTCCTGTGGTCATGTATGGATGTGAGCGTTGGACCGCGAAGAAGGCTGAGCGCCGAAAGAATGGATGCTTTTGAGAGAATGGTGGTGTTGGAGAAGACTCCTGAGGGTCCCTTGGACCGCAAGGAGATCCAACCAGTCCATTCTGAAGGCGACCAACCCAGGGATTTCTTCGGAAGGACTGATGCGAAAGCTGAGACTCCAGTCCTTTGGCCACCTCATGCGAAGAGTTGACTCATTGGAAAAGACTCTGATGCTGGGAGGGATTGGGGGCAGGAGGAGAAGGGGACGACAGAGGAGGAGATGGCTGGATGGCATCACTGACTCCATGGACGTGAGTCTCAGTGAACTCCGGGAGTTGGTGATGGACAGGGAGGCCTGGCGTGCCGCGCTTCATGGGGTCGCCAAGAGTCGGACACGACTGAGCGACTGATCTGATCTGATCTGATCTGATGTGCTGTCCGTGATCTCACGTGCCTTTCGGGCATGGGTGATGGAGACGGACACCAAGCGGCAGGGCGGCCATCTGGCATCTCGGCCTAGAGCGGTTTCACAAGTGACATCTCAGAACCGGGGCTGAGACAGCCATCCCTCCCCGGGCCCCCCTCGGTGGCCGGGATGGGGGTGGGGTGGGGGAGTGTGAGGTTAGGGAGACGGGAGTGGGGGGGCTGGGCTAAGGGTCGGGGTCGGGGGGGGGGGGGGGGGCGGCGCGCGAGGCGAGGGGACCGTCCCAGTCCCCCTGAGAAGTGAAGGCAGGTTCCGTCCCCCTGAGAACTTCCTGCCTTCAGGCGTGTGAGAGGCGTAGGTTTCTCTCCAATCCACGGCCACGCATCATTTTCCGCCCTGTTCAAAAACACAGACAAAAAACGTATTTGTTTATCTCGGCTTGTTTTCTGGCCGAGGCCAAAGACCTCTTCAAGCGTGTCCAAAGGGTCTGACAGGATGGGAGGGTGCAGGTCAATCCATGTGTCAAGAGATCCAGAGAACCTGTCACAACTGTGACTCGGGCGTTTTTCAGAAACAGGCCCATCTGGATGTATTCCCTGGACAGGAGTCACCCCAGAAGTTTCCTTGAAGGGATCGAGTTGCAGGAGTCGGGGTCGTGGCCCCGCCGCCGCCGCCGCCGCCGCCGCCGCCGCCGCCAAAGGGCCCCCTCAGCCCGGCAGGCCGGCAGGCCGGCAGGCCGGCAGGCCAGCAGGCCCTGCAGGCAGGGGCTATTGTCTGTGGGCCCCACCCCCACCTTCCCCCACCCTCCCCCTGCAGGGCCTCGCCGGATAGCTTCATTCAAATGCAGAAAGCTTTCCAGTCAAGTCAGAGCCTCTGACTTCGCCTCGAGCTTCTCTCTATTGAATGGTGATCCGCCCCACCCAGCCATTCCATGTCTCCACCTTGAGACGGCCCCTTCGGCACCGCGCGGAGGAAGGGGGCTGGGGGGTGGGGAGGGAGGCCGAGGGACAGATTCGCCTCGTGTCAGGCCAAAGGAGTCTCCTCCTTTTGGTAACCCAGGAAACCCCGCTCACGCGTGTGAGGATCACGGACGTGCGTGGAAACAGCCACCGTCCCTTGACATCTTCCCCTCCGTGGGAGGAGGTTTTCCTCCCTGCCTGCCTTCAGAGGGACAGAAAAGGAGGGAGGGGCAGAGCGTTCCTCTGGCGCTGGCCGGCTCTTAAGTCACTTGACTCCAAAACACTCCACAGGGCACGGAGGTTCACGTGCAGTGGGGTGGGGTGGGGTGGGGTGGGGTGGGGACGGCGGCCTACTCCGGACCCCACCAGTTTTCCCTCCTCTTGACACTTGCCTGGAACCCATGAAAAGCTGAGCTGGTGACTGTGTGTGTGAGTGCGTGCATGTACGCGTGTACATGAGAGACGGCGCGTGTGCGTGTGCGTGTGCGTGTGCGTGTGCGTGTGCGTGTGCATGGACGTGAGAGAAAAAGAAAGGAAAAAAAAAAAAAAAAATCCAGAAGGAAGGAAGGAAGGAAGGAAGGAGGGAAGGAGGAGGGAGGGACGAAATAGGTTAGTTCGTAGGGGCCTCCGTGTCATGGCAAGAGTTTCTGAGCACAGATCCTCCGTTCAGGGAAACAGTGATCGTATCTCCTCTCAGGAGGCCGTGATGTCGATGGACGGGTGCGGGAAAGCAGGCCTGGGGTGCAAGCCATCAGGTTTTTTGTGTGTGTGTGTGTGTTTTTTCCCTCAGAGGCACTTGTAGGGAAACCAAGGAAACACACAGGTTCATCCCTGGAGCGGATTCGAGAAACCAGTCGGCAGAGGGAGAGGCAGTCTAGGAGGTTGATTTTTAGACGTCAGGGTCGGGCCCTGGAGCGGGTTGCCATGTCCTTCTCCAGGAGGCCTTCCTGGCCCGGGGATGGAACCCGGGTCTCCTGCATCGCAGGCAGACTCTTGACCGTGTGAGCCACCAGGGAAGCTCCGTCAGAAACATTCACCAAGTCCTCTAGCTTCCATCCGCAGGGCTTCAGGCACAGGGCCTTTTGAGTTCTCCGTCAGAAGGGCAAGAGAACATGGGACGTTGGTCCCTCCCCCCCGAGAGAGGGTTGTTTGATAACGGAGGCAGCTCGGAACACTTCAGGCTCCAGTCCCCCTCTCGGGTGAAGAACCACACGCAAAGCAACACACACACACACACACACACACATATAGGACACGACTCTCCTATCCGGAAGTGTGTACCCCCGTTTCACGGAAACATCCTCTGGGCCCCTAAGGAACGTGTGGCAATCACTCTGGCCAAGGAGATAAGAATCCTCCACGGAGAGTTTCTGAAGTCTGGAAGGACCAGGTCGAGAGAAAAAGAGAGACGATTCCCTTCTGCTGAGAGGGGTGCTGTATGAAGCGACCAAGGGGATGTCCATCTTTCCAAATTCCCATTTTAAACCTCGTGTCCTTTTCGGTCCTTTGTTTTTCCCTTTGTATCTGGAAAGCAACAGGTGGAACGGTAGGTCCTTTCATTATTTTCTTTCTTTCTTTCTCTCTTTCTTTCTTTCTTTCTTTTTCCTGCCTGCCTGCCTGCCTGCCTGCCCGCCCGCCCGTCCCTCCATCTGTCTTCTCTCTGTCTCTCTCGCTTTTCACTCAGGTTAGGGAATTAAAAAAAAAAAAAAGAGGACTCTGTATTTCTGCAGGTCAGGAAGCAACAGTGAAAACTAGACGTAGAACCCAACAGGCTGGTTCCAAATAAGGGAAAGGAGTCCATCAAGGCTGTCTATCGTCACCCTGCTTATTGAATGTACACGCTGAGTACACATCATGAGGAGCGCTGGGCTGGATGAAGCACAAGCTGGAATGAAGATGGCCGGGAGACATATCCATCCCCTCAGATATGCACACGACAGCACCCTCACGGCAGAAATGAAGCCCAGGGTGGGTTTCCAAAGTCGTGTTCGTTTCAGGTGTTCAGTCTTTTCCCTTGGAGAGGTTCATGCAACATCATACGTCTACTTTCCCGTGCTGGCATAGTATATAGTAGGTGCTTGTGGATTCTTTGGATGTACAGTTTATGTGTCCATGTGCAACCAGCCCTCCTAAGTGGACCGTCCTGCCCTTCCTCCCCCCGCCCCAGCCCCCCCCCCCCCCCCATCCTCTTTTCCTCAAGAAGTCAGGCATCCACTTCAGCCTCCTGTTCCTCAGTTCATCCAACCCCATGGAGGAAGTCATTCCTCCAGTTTTTCCATCGGTTCTCTACACCTCGCCTGATGGTGGCGGGTGACTGGAAGACTGACAGTTCTGAAGAACTTTGCAAGAGCTTTGGGTGAAGCGTGTCCATCAGTAAAGACCATGGAAGGTATGCCCCACGTGGCAAACACCATTGCTTTGAGTTGTGGTCGGTTTGCCTGGCTTCAGTGAGGGACGGAAGGGAGGCTTCCACCTTCCACAGAGAAAGCTATCCCTAGCGTACCAAGGACGTTTGACAACCCCCCGCCACCCCAGGTTACAGGCGCGACAGGTCAGACTGTAGCAATCATCATGTCCAGGGTGTATTTACAACAGGCAGACTCATCTTAAAGGCACTCTGTCCTGTGAAGGTGGAGGGAGGGGAGCGAGAGGCAGAGGGACGACGACAGAGGAAGGAAGGAGAAAAAGAGGGGACAGGAACACACAGAGTGGGGCGGGGTGGGGGGGGGTGAGGCATGTGTGGCGTGTCTGTGACATGCCCAGGTGGTGTTGCGTGGGTGGAGAGTGTGCGGCCCTGTGTGTGTGTGTGTGTGTGTGTGTGTGTGTATGGGGGGGGAGGGGGTAGGTGTGTGGTGTGAGTGTGTTGTGTATAGCTGCCACGGGGGGCCGTGTGGGCGGCATGGGTGTGTGCGTGTGGCGTCCGCCTGTGGGTGCGGGGGCAGAGACAGAGGCCGAGAGACACAGCCAGGCAAAGGACAACGCAGTGTGTGTGTTGGGGGGGCGGGGAGGGGGTGGTGGGGGTGGGTGGTGTGTGGCCGGTGTGAAGGGCCCTGCGTGTGTGTGGGCGGGCTGTGTGTGTGGTGTGGGCGGCATGGGTGTGTGCGTGTGGCGTGCGCCTGTGGATGCGGGTCTGGGGGGGCGGGGTCAGAGACAGAGGCCAAGAGACACAGCCAGGCAAAGGACAACAAAGTGTGTGTGTGGGGGGGGGGGGGGGGGCGGGGCGGGGCCGGGGGGGGGGAGGTGTGTGTGTGTGTGGCCAGGTGGGGGGGAGGTGTGTGTGGTGTGGGGGTGGCGGGGCGGGGTGTGAGAGTGTGTGTGTGTGTGTGCGCGCGCGCGTGCGTGTGGGCATGCATGTGGTGTGTGGGCAGAGGCAGAGCGTCACATCCAGGCATAGGACAACGCTGTGTGTGTGTGTGTGTGTGTGTGTGCGCGCGCGTGGGCGTGCGTATGTGTGTGGTGTGGGCCGGGTGTCTGTGTGTTGGGGGCGGGGGGGGGAGGCGAGGCAGTGTGTGGCGTTGTGGCATGCTCAGGTGGTAGTGCGTGGGTGGTGTGTGTGGCCGTGTGAGTGTTTTGGGGTGGGGGGGGAGGTTGGTGTGTGGTGTGGGTTTGTTGTGTATAGGTGCCACGAGGGCGCGTGTGGGCCGCATGGGTGTGTGCGTGTGGGGTGCGCCTGTGGGTGCGGGGCGGCAGAGACAGAGGCCGAGAGAGACAGCCAGGCAAAGGACAACGCTGTGTGTGTGTGGGTGGGTGTGTGGGTGTGGTGTGAAGGGCCCTGCGTGTGGGCGGGGTGTGTGTGTGTGGTGTGGGCGGCATGGGTGTGTGTGTGTGGCGTGCACCTGTGGGTGCAGGGGCAGAGACAGAGGCCGAGAGACACAGCCAGGCAAAGGACAACAAAGTGTGTGTGGGGGGGCGGGGGGCGGGGCGGGGGAGGTGTGTGTGGTGTGGGGTGGCGGGGCGGGGTGTGAGAGTGTGTGTGTGTGTGCGCGCGCGCGCGTGCGTGTGGGCATGCATGTGGTGTGTGGGCAGAGGCAGAGCGTCACATCCAGGCATAGGACAACGCTGTGTGTGTGTGTGTGTGTGTGTGTGTGTGTGTGTGTGTGCGTGTGCGCGCGCGTGGGCGTGCGTATGTGTGTGGTGTGGGCCGGGTGTCTGTGTGTTGGGGGGGGGGGGGGCGAGGCAGTGTGTGGCGTTGTGGCATGCTCAGGTGGTAGTGCGTGGGTGGTGTGTGTGGCCGTGTGAGTGTTTTGGGGTGGGGGGGGGGGTTGGTGTGTGGTGTGGGTTTGTTGTGTATAGGTGCCACGAGGGCGCGTGTGGGCCGCATGGGTGTGTGCGTGTGGGGTGCGCCTGTGGGTGCGGGGCGGCAGAGACAGAGGCCGAGAGAGACAGCCAGGCAAAGGACAACGCTGTGTGTGTGTGGGTGGGTGTGTGGGTGTGGTGTGAAGGGCCCTGCGTGTGGGCGGGGTGTGTGTGTGTGGTGTGGGCGGCATGGGTGTGTGTGTGTGGCGTGCACCTGTGGGTGCAGGGGCAGAGACAGAGGCCGAGAGACACAGCCAGGCAAAGGACAACAAAGTGTGTGTGGGGGGGCGGGGGGCGGGGCGGGGGAGGTGTGTGTGGTGTGGGGTGGCGGGGCGGGGTGTGAGAGTGTGTGTGTGTGTGCGCGCGCGCGCGTGCGTGTGGGCATGCATGTGGTGTGTGGGCAGAGGCAGAGCGTCACATCCAGGCATAGGACAACGCTGTGTGTGTGTGTGTGTGTGTGTGTGTGTGTGTGTGTGTGCGTGTGCGCGCGCGTGGGCGTGCGTATGTGTGTGGTGTGGGCCGGGTGTCTGTGTGTTGGGGGGGGGGGGGGGCGAGGCAGTGTGTGGCGTTGTGGCATGCTCAGGTGGTAGTGCGTGGGTGGTGTGTGTGGCCGTGTGAGTGTTTTGGGGTGGGGGGGGGGGTTGGTGTGTGGTGTGGGTTTGTTGTGTATAGGTGCCACGAGGGCGCGTGTGGGCCGCATGGGTGTGTGCGTGTGGGGTGCGCCTGTGGGTGCGGGGCGGCAGAGACAGAGGCCGAGAGAGACAGCCAGGCAAAGGACAACGCTGTGTGTGTGTGGGTGGGTGTGTGGGTGTGGTGTGAAGGGCCCTGCGTGTGGGCGGGGTGTGTGTGTGTGGTGTGGGCGGCATGGGTGTGTGTGTGTGGCGTGCACCTGTGGGTGCAGGGGCAGAGACAGAGGCCGAGAGACACAGCCAGGCAAAGGACAACAAAGTGTGTGTGGGGGGGCGGGGGGCGGGGCGGGGGAGGTGTGTGTGGTGTGGGGTGGCGGGGCGGGGTGTGAGAGTGTGTGTGTGTGTGTGCGCGCGCGCGCGTGCGTGTGGGCATGCATGTGGTGTGTGGGCAGAGGCAGAGCGTCACAGCCAGGCAAAGGACAATGCAGTGTGTGTGTGTGTGTGGTGTGTAGGGCCCTGCGTGTGTGTGGTGGGGGAGAGGGTGTGCGTGTGGGGGGCGGGGTGTTTATGGGCTGTGTGTGTGTGTGGGGGGGGGGATGCGTGTGTGCACGCCGTGTGGGGGTGGGGGGTGTGTGGGTGTGGGGGGGTGTGTGTGTGTATGGGGGGAGGGGGTAGGTGTGTGGTGTGAGTGTGTTGTGTATAGCTGCCACGGGGGGCCGTGTGGGCGGCATGGGTGTGTGCGTGTGGCGTCCGCCTGTGGGTGCGGGGGCAGAGACAGAGGCCGAGAGACACAGCCAGGCAAAGGACAACGCAGTGTGTGTGTTGGGGGGGGCGGGGAGGGGGTGGTGGGGGTGGGTGGTGTGTGGCCGATGTGTAGGGCCGTGCGTGTGGGTGGGTGGGGGGGGGGGGGGGCGGGGGGGAATGCATGTGGTGTGTGGGCAGAGAGGCAGAGCGTCACAGCCAGGCAAAGGACAACGCTCTGTGTGTGTGTGTGGGTGGGTGGGTGTGGTGTGAAGGGCCCTGCGTGTGTGTGTGTGTGTGGGGGGGTGTGTGTGTGGTGTGGGCGGCATGGGTGGGTGCGGGGGCAGAGACAGAGGCCGAGAGACACAGCCAGGCAAAGGACAACGCAGTGTGTGTGTGTGTGTGTGTGTGTGTGTGTGTGTGTGTGTGTGGTGTGGGGGGCGGGGGTGTGCGTGTGGGGGGCGGGGTGTTTATGGGCTGTGTGGGGAGGGGGGATGCGTGTGTGCACGCCGTGTGGGGGTGGGGGGGTGTGTGGGGGTGTGTGTGTGTGTGTGTGGTGTGTGCCTGCAGGTGGTGCGGGCAGAGACAGAGAGACGCAGCCAGGCGCCAAGGAGGACGCAGTGTGTGTGTGTGTGGGTATGCACGTGGGGGGTGTGGTGTGCGGGCGGGCGGAGACAGAGAAACGTGCATGGATGGATATCCCGCATCATTCGCTTGTGTTTCCTGAGCGCGTTCATCACCTCCGCGATCCAGACCACTCCCGTCCGTGACAGGTGACTCTGCCACCACCAGCCCGCACTTGGTCTTTTGGCAGGCAGACGGGGGTGTTCTGAGCTGGCGGCGGGGGGCGAGGGGCGCGACTTGCTGTCCCCAAGCCAGCTTTGAATCCTCGCGCTCTGCCCCTGAACCTGACTGGAGCAAGTGGATCCGCGTGCTCTGTCGTTTGAAATCCTTGGCGGGAGACGGAAAAGCCCCCACATGCCAAGGGGGAGACAAGGCCCCAAAGAAGGAAGTCAGCTCCCTTGGGTTCAAAATAGCTGTCCTCCAAAATGGATCAAGTTTCCCCACACGAGATTTCCAATCCAAACCTAAAAAAGCCCAAGGGGGCTAAACCCATCCCGCCCCGTTGACCTGTGGCCCAAGGTGCCCCTCCCCCCACAGCCTCCTTCCACAGCCCCAGGGCATTCAAGAGTTCGCCGGCCCCGCCTGCCTGCTCCATCCGTGGTCCTCCCGCCCCCCCTGCAGGACCCTCTAAAAAAAGCGACCGACAGGCAGGTGGCGCCCGACAACCAACCCGCTGTCCGGAGAGCTGGCCGCAGCCTAGAAGCTCCGAGGGAGACCAGCAGGGACTCGTTGCCAAGACGGGGCCCATCCTAGGGCGCAGTTTCTCCGCTCAGTCAGCGACGCGGACAGGAAAAGAGGACACGCCGACACTTCTCGAGGACGTCCCTGGGCGAGGTACGACGGACGCGGGGAGCGGGGACAGGCGGGGGGGAGGGGAAGGATTCTCGACAACCCCACCCACGGGGCAGCGGAACGCACTCCCATGCGAGAGGGACCTCAGGCCAACGTCAGGCGGCGCGACCTCCCGCCCCGAAAAATAACTCGCCATCTTCCCCGCTCCTGTCACCACTCCTTGGGTGTGCCAGGAGAAACCCCTTTTGTGACCCCGTCCCCGTCCCCGTCCCCGTCCCCGTCCCCGTCCCCGTCCCCGTCCCCGTCCCCGTCCCCAAACTCTTTCAGCAAAAACAACGTTCAGCATGACAAATAAAGACCTTCACGTTAGAAATGCGCACTCGTATTGTGGCGATGAAACAAAAGGCAAAAGCACACACTCATCACACACATAACCTCAACCAACCAGCTCGATTCATCTGGAAAGAAAATGCAAACGTCAGAGAGCGGGTCCATCTGGCGGCTCAGCCCGCCGGGGCCAACTCGAGCCCGTAAGACCACATCGATCCGAGAGCTGACCAGGAAGAGGCCAAGTGCCGCCGGGCCGGCTGGTCGACCGGGCTCGGCCGCCCTCCGGAGGCCAAGTGCCGACGGGCCGGCTGGTCGACCGGGCCGGCCCGCCCTCCGGAGGCCAAGTGCCGCCGGGCCGGCTGGTCGACCGGGCTCGGCCGCCCTCCGGAGGCCAAGTGCCGCCGGGCCGGCTGGTCGACCGGGCTCGGCCGCCCTCCGGAGGCCAAGTGCCGCCGGGCCGGCTGGTCGACCGGGCCGGCCCGCCCTCCGGAGGCCAAGTGCCGACGGGCCGGCTGGTCGACCGGGCTCGGCCGCCCTCCGGAGGCCAAGTGCCGACGGGCCGGCTGGTCGACCGGGCTCGGCCGCCCTCCGGAGGCCAAGTGCCGCCGGGCCGGCTGGTCGACCGGGCCGGCCCGCCCTCCGGAGGCCAAGTGCCGACGGGCCGGCTGGTCGACCCGACCCTCCGGGGGAGAAAGGGAGAGCGCAAGGGCCACGCCGACGCCCGCGTGCCCTCCTCCCTCCCCCCACCGCCCGAGGCAGAGGGAAGGGGGACACGCGCGCGGACGCGCGTGACAGCGGCGACAGGCGCGCGCCGCCGGCCCCCCGGCCCCGCGCGTCCCCCCCGGGAAAGGGGGACGGCGTGGCCGCCCTGCGACGCCCCCGGACCCTCGCCCGCGCCACGCCTCTCCCCCGCCCCCCGTCCCGGCCCGCGGGCGTGGGCCCGCGGCGGGGAAGCGGAGGAGGGCGCGGCGCCCCGAGGCCGGGAGGCGCCGCCAGGGGCGCCCCCCCCTTCTCCCTCGCGAGCCTCCGCCCCGCCCCGCGGAGGACGGCGGCGTCCCCGCGACCGCCCGAGGGGACCCCGCCGAGGCCGGGGCCGGGGACACACCGCCGCCCGCCCGCGGAGAGGCGGGGCCCGCGGAGGGAAAAGAGCGAGGGGGGCGGTGGCACGGACCACCACCGCCGCCGCCGCCGCCGCCGCCGCCCCGGGCCGGGCCCGTGCCGCCGGCCGGCCCGGAGCGACAAACCCTTGTGTCGAGGGCTGACTTTCAATAGATCGCAGCGAGGGAGCTGCTCTGCTACGTACGAAACCCCGACCCAGAAGCAGGTCGTCTACGAATGGTTTAGCACCAGGCGCCCCACGAACGTGCGGTGCGTGACGGGCGAGGGGGCGGCCGCCTTTCCGGCCGCGCCCCGTGTCCCGGGACGAAGGGCTCTCCGCACCGGACCCCGGTCCCGACGCGCGGCGGGGCGCGCCGCGCCGCGCCCCGGGGGACGCGGGCGACGGCCCGCCGGCGGGGACGGCGGGGGACCGGCTATCCGAGGCCAACCGAGGCTCCCGCGGCGCTGCCGTATCGTTCCGCCTGGGCGGGATTCTGACTTAGAGGCGTTCAGTCATAATCCCACAGATGGTGTGTGTGGCCGTGTGAGTGTTTTGGGGTGGGGGGGGGGGTTGGTGTGTGGTGTGGGTTTGTTGTGTATAGGTGCCACGAGGGCGCGTGTGGGCCGCATGGGTGTGTGCGTGTGGGGTGCGCCTGTGGGTGCGGGGCGGCAGAGACAGAGGCCGAGAGAGACAGCCAGGCAAAGGACAACGCTGTGTGTGTGTGGGTGGGTGTGTGGGTGTGGTGTGAAGGGCCCTGCGTGTGGGCGGGGTGTGTGTGTGTGGTGTGGGCGGCATGGGTGTGTGTGTGTGGCGTGCACCTGTGGGTGCAGGGGCAGAGACAGAGGCCGAGAGACACAGCCAGGCAAAGGACAACAAAGTGTGTGTGGGGGGGCGGGGGGCGGGGCGGGGGAGGTGTGTGTGGTGTGGGGTGGCGGGGCGGGGTGTGAGAGTGTGTGTGTGTGTGTGCGCGCGCGCGCGTGCGTGTGGGCATGCATGTGGTGTGTGGGCAGAGGCAGAGCGTCACAGCCAGGCAAAGGACAATGCAGTGTGTGTGTGTGTGTGGTGTGTAGGGCCCTGCGTGTGTGTGGTGGGGGAGAGGGTGTGCGTGTGGGGGGCGGGGTGTTTATGGGCTGTGTGTGTGTGTGGGGGGGGGGATGCGTGTGTGCACGCCGTGTGGGGGTGGGGGGTGTGTGGGTGTGGGGGGGTGTGTGTGTGTATGGGGGGAGGGGGTAGGTGTGTGGTGTGAGTGTGTTGTGTATAGCTGCCACGGGGGGCCGTGTGGGCGGCATGGGTGTGTGCGTGTGGCGTCCGCCTGTGGGTGCGGGGGCAGAGACAGAGGCCGAGAGACACAGCCAGGCAAAGGACAACGCAGTGTGTGTGTTGGGGGGGGCGGGGAGGGGGTGGTGGGGGTGGGTGGTGTGTGGCCGATGTGTAGGGCCGTGCGTGTGGGTGGGTGGGGGGGGGGGG
>NC_141166.1:45000-65000 GCF_055505025.1 Bos grunniens
CCCCCCCAAAAGAGAGCCCACTCACGGGACACACACACACCACCGCGGTGGGGACCCGAGGAGGACACCGGGGTTAAGGGAAACGACACCACCGCTCGGCCTCAGGCACCTGAGCGACGACCTGGAGCGCTCCAGGAGCACCACCGAGGATCCAACGAGGCACGCTCGCGCACCCACACGGGGGGGCACAGCGCAGCAGCGGTACAGCCCTCCCCACCGCGGGGAGGGCCGCTCGCGGAGCACACGCCGGGAAGGCGAAGCGAGAGCATCTGCTGTGTCAGAAGACCCACGGCCCCCACTGACGCCACCCGAGGCGGGGGACAGGAGACCGAAGGTCAGGGCCAGAGGCCGCAACCCAGCCCCCGCCTTCCTCCCCCTCCCCGACGGCCAGGGGGAAAAAAGTCAGGCGAGGGGCCCCGCGGACAGACCGAGAAGAGCAGACACGTTCACCGGGAACACCTGTCCCTCGTCTGGCACGGCTTAGGCCCGGCCCGGGAGAGCACGACCACACCACATCGATCGGATGAGCCAAGGTGGAGCGGGGGGAAGGCACGGCGAGGACAGTCACCAGAGGGGCCCGCTTTAAGCCTCACCGGCAACCTCCGCCCCCCACCTCGCCTCAGGCGAGAGCGGCCCACGACCCCAGGAGGTTCGAGAACGCCTGACACGTGGCACGGAGCCCACAGGGCGGGGGTCGCATCTCAGCCTTCACCGGGTGCCCGCAGCGGGGAGCGCGCAGGGTAGAAGACCCACGGCGCCTCGCCCCGCCGCCCTCGGGTCGCCCAGAGACCGGAGGTGGCACCACGAGTCGGGTCAGCCAGACAACACCACACAGGAGCCGGCGCACAGGCCCAGGCGGGCGGCTCCAGCGGCAAGGGCCGAACCGGGGACCAGAGCTGGCGGCCCGAAGGCCCAGAGCCCCGCGTACATCCAGAGACCCAAAGTTTCCTCGGCGGCAGACACCGAAGCAGACCGTGTCAGCACTTACCTGGTGGTAAAAAAGGCCCATTAAGGGCGACGAAATGACAGCAGCCGACAGCGGGGCCCATCCACGACTCGCATGGAGGACCCCCGGAACCTTGGCCCGGCCACCTGTCCCCAGCGCTACCCCATAAACACCAGGCCCGGAGCTCTCGTGGCGGGGGGGCGGGGGGGGGGGGGGGAGTCATCTGGTCGACCGGGGGAAGGGGAGCAGGGGGAGGGGGCGCGCGATGGCCAAAGTGGGGGCGCGGACACCCACCAAGGGAGAGGGAGCTGGCCGGGGGCGCCCTCTCCCGCTTCGCCCACACGGGTAGGGGTACCGGTCCGTCGGAGTCTCCGAACGGGGATTTGGCTTTGATGAGCATCAAGAAACAAGAAGGAAGAACCGTCAGCGAGGCGCCTCCAACGAGACGAGCGGGCCCCGACCAGGGACCGCGCCCGGGCGGGACCCAGACCGTCCTAGATGGGGCACCCAGGACGGCCCGAGCCGGTCCCCACCTCCTGACCTGGGTTCAGGGAGGTGGGGAGGGGTGAGACAAAGTCGCATCCGACGACCGAGACCCACGAAGGCACGCTGAAGGGTCGGGCGCGCCCTCCCCGGCCACCCGCGGAAGCAGGGTCCGGTCCATCCACGTCTCCGGACCCATCGGGACTTTGAAAAAGAAACAGCATGTGTGCCAGGAGACGCCTCGGGCGACCGGACCCCACGGGTTGGGGGGGGGGGGGGCGGCCGCACACGCGCCCGCCTCTCCCCGTCAACCCTCACGACTCCGGCGGGCGGGTCCCCACCTCCGGAGCGGGGCCGAGGGCGAAGCACACGCTCCTGAGGGCGGCCCAGGAGGAGTCCGGACCGCCGAGCCCGAGTCCAGGCGCTCCGGGCAGGGAAGACCCTCTCCCTGCCCACCGCGGCGGCCCGGCCCAGGGAGGGTCCGGCCGGTCCTTCTCCGCGGCCACAGGGGCACGGGGAGATGCTGGTCGACCCGGTCCGGCCACCGCAGAGCCCGGCCCCGGAGCGCCGCGACGATCACCCTCCTCAGAAACCTAGAGAACCAATCTCCGGCGACAGCAGGACGTCCCTAGGCCTCGGCGCCACCGGGACTGTCGCCGCCAGCATAGCCGGTGTCTGAGAGCTCTGCCTCGGGCCCGGCGGCTGAGTCACAACCCTCCTGAAGGGCTCGCCGAAGCTCCGGAGGGGGAGGGACAATATACAAGCGGCCGCCAGGTGGCTCCCGACAACCGGCTCGAACGTCCCGAGGACGGGTCGCTGTCGCCGGCCGCCGGGGACGCCGCAGCGCCGGCCGCCCAAACGCCCGAGCTCGGCCCGGAGCCTCCGCCGCCGAGCGACGCGACGCGACGCGACGCGACCCCGGCCGCAGAGGAAGGGAGAGGAGCCGGGAGATCTCTCCCCTGGAGGCTGCCACGAAAGAGCCGCGATCCCCCCCCCCCCCCCCCCCCCCCCCGCCACGCGATTCCAGGGTGGTGGGGGGACATTCCACGGAGACGCGGGCGGGCGGCGGGGGCTCGGGGCGGGGTGGGCGGAGAGAGGGGGCACCAGTGACATCCCAGGAACCCCCGGCCCCCGGCCCCCCGAAAGAGGGGGGCGGGAGGGAGGGAGGGAGAAAAGGAGGGAAGGAGGGAGGGAGGGAGGGAGGGAGGGAGGGAGGGACCGGCAAAGCGAAACCAGGCAAGCGCTGCTGGGAGAACAAAGCCGGACTTTCGAAAGCAGACACGGACACAGACACACAAGCCTAGGAGTAAGAAAGGAAAAGAAGGAGACACTCGGACCCCCAAGAAGAGAAAACAAAACTCAACCTGGGTAGAGACACCGTGACAAAGTCCAGAGACGACACACACAAGCATGCGCGGGTGGGTGGGGAAAGTGCACTAGAGGTCAGGAGAACATGGATTTCAACACCACTGGCCACAAACAGCGGAAAGGCGGACGGCCTGGGAGGTCTGGGGTGGCAGGGCTGCGGGGGGTGGGGGGTGGGGGGTTGGGGGGTTGCGGGGAGGGTGTGGGGGGGTGGTATTGAGGGGCGTGCTGGTGAGGAGGACGGAGTCCATAGGGATCCACTAAATAAACCCCGGGTCCCGTGACAACAGCCACCTCAATGAATACATAACTTTTTCACGTAGCTCAGAAACGAAATGAGACAAAACCACCAGGCAGGAAAGTCAACTCGTGGAACTGTCCTGGCAGCTTAAAAGTCAGAGAGAGAGAGGAGAGGGAGAGGGAGAGGGAGAGGGAGAGGGAGAGGGAGAGGGAGAGGGAGAGGGAGAGGGAGAGGGAGAGGGAGAACGCATACACATGTGCGTATACACGTGTACATATGTATACGCACACGTCATCGCGTCTATATATACGTGCACGCAGGCGTATAAACACACACGTACGAAGGGCATGCTCACGTACACGCACGTGTCTGTGTGCGCACGTGTATGCCTAGGCGTTTCTAGTGTGCGTGTATGCTTGCGTGTATATACGCAGAGGCATCTATACACATACGTACACGGATAGACACAGGCGTGAACACACATGCTCACATGTGCAGAGACGTCGGGATACATAGGCACACACACACACATACACGCGGACGTGTCAACGCATCTAGATGCACGTATAGTGTGTATACGTGTGATGTCTGCGCACAGGTGTGGATGCACGTCTATGCGTACCCGTACGTGGATGCTTGCATAGACACACATATCTGCGTGTGTATGTGCACACGTGTATGTACACACGTATACATACGTACGGACGCATACGCAGACGTCTACAGAGAGCGTATGTACGTCCACACAGACGCACGCGAGAATCTGTGCCTACATACACACGTGTGTATGTATACGTAGACGTGCACGCATGTACGTATGTACAGGTGCCCGTGTGCATCTAGAGTGCCTATACACAGATCGATGTGCATAGATGCACACACATGTATACGCATACGCAAACGCGCGTGTGTATACGTACATGTACATGTGCATCAGTGTATGTGTGCATGTATACCCATGTGTCTGCGTGGATGTCTACGTGCGCGCGTGTGTGGTGTGTGTATCTATGGGTGTACATTCGTACATATATATACTCACAGACACACACGTACATACCCGGGCGGAAACACACATCCGTGTGTGTGTGTGTGTGTGTGTGTGTGTGTGTGTGTGTGTCTGTCTGTCTGTCTGTCTGTCTGTCTGTCCGGGGAAAGCACAAGCATATTGCAAAAGGGGCTTTTCTGTCCAACACCGATCAAGGCGTCAGACACCTCAACCTCCAAAAGGGAAACAACCCCCGATGAGCGAAGTGGGCAGGAGGCCCGAACAGACCCCTTCCTTCCAAAGAAAGGTGGAACAGGCAGACACCCAGAAGCACAAGGTAGAACACACATCCACGGCAGGGCTGGGCTGGGCTGGGCTGGGCTGAGCTGGGGCTCCTGGGGGTGGGGGCGGGCTCACGGAAGCACCCCACCCCGGGGCGTTTCCCTGGACAATGATCCTTCTCATTCGGAGGGGAAAGGCCCAGGAGCCGGGAATCGCAATCACGACAGCAAGTTCGAACCATCAGAGGACAGTGGCTCCTGATGGATCGAACGCGTTTTTTCTGCAGCTGAGAAAACTGTGGGCGGACTCAGAGAGATCAGATCTCATCCCCTGGCGCCTCACAGACAGAGAAACCACATCCCTAGGGAAAAGAGTCCTGCGATGTACACTCCCCCAAAGATTCCCCCATTCGACCCAACCCAGCAACTCCACAGGGTGCCCACGGAGGGAAGGGACAAAGAAGATACGGATGTGTGCATGTGTGGGATCGACCCCTATACCTAGGTCGACTTCCGTACACACATCATGATAGAACTCTGTCTGTGTGCCTATGCCTGGATCTATTCACGTGCACGCGTGCTCACGCGCATGCAGACAGACACACACACACACAGAGGAATGGGACTCAACCACCAGAAGGGAATGAAATCTCACAGTCTGCAGGAACCTGGAGAGACCTTTAGAGGGTATTATGCTACATGAAATACCTCAGATCAGTCGTTTCCATGCAGAACCTACCAAACCATACACGGTGAACAGAACAGAACCAAACAGAAACAGGCTCAGACATACTACAAAGGAACACACCGGGGCGGGGGGGGGGGGGGGGGGGCGGGGGGGGGCGGGGGTGAGGAGAGAGTGAGTGAGTGCCCCTGGCGAGGGAGACAGACGAAGTGGTGCAACCTTCCACTTATGAAATACATGAGTCACGGGCACGTCATCACACCAAATGTCATTTGCCGTGACACCAGGTGGTGACGGACAGTCACTAACTAGATGTATCCTGGTGATGGCTGTGTCATGTGCTACACTAAAACATCGTCTGTACAGCTGAAAATTAAAGGGGGGAACGACCCCCCCCCCCCCAAAGAAAAAGGAAAGGAAGAAGGAAGGAAGGAAGGAAGGAAGGAAGGAAAGAAGGCAAAAGTAAACGTTGGCAGTCAGTTAGACGTCCGTTTGAGAAGAGTGGGACTTGTGTGTGTGTGTGGGGGGGGGGGGGGGGGGAGAAACTAGGGTGAGGAGGAGGAGGAGGAGGAGGAGCAGGAGGAGGAGAAAGAAAAGGACCCGATTGCCTTGAGGGGGAGGAGGAGATGAAAGATCCCAAGAGTGGACAGGACGGTCAGGTGAGTGCCATAGGGAAAGGAAACGAAGCCAAGCAACCGAACACACTCCCAACGGTGGTTTTGTTCAGTCCAAGATCAAGATGGGGACAGCACGGTGTCCTCCAGCACACAGCGACACACAGGCCGCACTCGGCAGGGGGAGTTGGGGATAACCCTGAACGCCGAAGCGGACAAAAGAAGCCGTCACGTTCATCCATGGCTGAAAAGTACCATGGTCCCACGACATTCCAAACTCCTCTCAAACCATTGAAAGACTCTCTCCCTCACTCGCCGTTCAAAATGTAGAGAACAGGAAAGGAGCGAAACGATGGTGGGTGGCTGGCTGGCTGGCTGGATTTCCGTGATGGTGTGATTAGGGAACACATGGACAGAAAAGCATCCGATTCACTTGTGTAAAGAATCTCTCTTGCCTTCTCGGCCTGGTGTCTTTCCTCTGTCTGGATGATTCCCCTCCCCCACCCCACCCCCCCCCACTCCCAGCTTGAAGATCAGCCTCCAAAACGAAGCCCTTTGTGCTCTCCAGGTCCCGCCGCCACGATCTCTTTGGAGCGCCCTTCCGAAGGGGAACGTTTTCATCCACGTCATCGCCCTGAGACAGCTTCAGCCTGTCCCTCCCCCCCCCACCCCCCCCCACTCCACCCCAAGCCCCCCGCCCACCCCCCCCCCTCTCTCCCTCCTGCTCCTCTTCCCCCTCCTCTGAACTGTCGAGCTCCCCTCGCGCTGGCCTCTCACCCCACACGGTGGCAGTGTTGGCCTAGGTATGCTCAGGTGTCTCCTAACCGCATCCGAGTGGACTTGCACTGTTTCTCAGCTGCGTCGTTCAGGGACCATGTTTTTCCTGGCCTTTTCCGCGGGTGGGGGGAGACCCGGACGGGCCGGGGCCAGGCGGGGTGGGGGAGCCTGCGTGTGGGGGGAAGGGTGGGGGCAGAGAGGAGGAGGAGGAGGAGGAGGAGGAACAGGAACACAGCTCCCCAGCGCCAGTGTGTGCCTGCGGCCTGGAAAAGAGATCACGCACCAGGCTGGCTCCGAAAAGGGGATCGATCGGTCAGGAGACCGGGCACGTTTGTGCTTCGCAGAGTCCCTGCAGATCGGACAGGCAGTGGCAAGTGTGGGGCTTCCCACACTTAGAACTGTTCACCCATCGTGGACACAGGCGTCTGGCACACCGGGGGTTAGGCTCTCGGTGCGATCGATGTCCACAAGCCGTAGCCACTGAAACGTGTGCACCCTGGAGCCGCCGCCGCCGTGCAGAGGGAGATCTCATCCGGCTCCGCGGGTCCTTCCCGTGAGTAGGCCGGGATCTCAGGAAGCACAGACATCCAGAGCATTGAGTGAACCTGACCGTCACGCTTTCCGAGTCCAAGTGAACCAGAAGGGAGGGTCCCTCACGTGTGGGTTTGTCTCTCCATCGGAGGCATCCTCTCTTGGAGCCGATTAGGGTGCCGCGGGCCCCGTGGAGCAGAGAGGACAGAGAGTTCCCTTCGGTCCCCTGCTCCTCCCACGGGCGCGCACGGGCACGCTCCCCAACGGTCCTAGGAACATCCTGCCCCAGAGGAGCGTGCCGGCCGGCCACAGCCCACCTACAACGGAGGCGTCCGTGTCCGTCCGTGTCCGTCATCCTCGTCCAGAGTCCCCCGTCTGCCTGCCCTCGCCTTCACGCCTGGCACTGTCCGTCCATTCTGTAGGTTCATATCGAACCTGCCCGGAGCCCGGCGGCATCTTCCCGGATCAGGAATCGATCGAAAACACCCTGTCCCCTGCCTCATCGGCAGGTGGATTCTTCACCACTGGACCACCAGGCAGGGAAGTCCCTTCACAGCCTTCTAAACTCATCTACCCCGAAACAGTCCACGTCGTCCTCCAACTCATTGGACCATCACGACTGAAATGAAGGAAAATATGTGCGTTCGAGAATGTCTTCACTCCTCAGTGCTTCTTGCTTTAGAACCACCAAGGCATCTCTCTCTCTCTCTCTCTCTCTCTCTCTCTCTCTCTCTCTCTCTCTCTCTCACACACACACACACACACACACACACACACACGAACAGAGGTGGGCTCATAGTCCAAAAGAAACCAACGTTTGTGTGTATCCATCCCACTTGCTGTGGCTGTCGTGCCGTCGCTCATCAAAGAAGCTGATCTGATACGGAATCCGATGTCTTCTTCTCTAGGACACGTCGAGAGGCAGCAAGCGTGCCGGTGTGTGAGCACCGAAGGTCAACCCGGCATGATGGAGCCCGGCCAGGTGTGTGCTCAGAGGCCCACCTAGATTCGAACTCCAGTTCCCGGAGGGGAGCGGTGGGAACAGGAGTGTGGACTGCGAGTCCAATCCTCACCTTACAAAAAGGCAAAATCATCCCCTTCCTCCCTTATCGGCGTCTGCACGGCTCCTCCTGGACTCAGGGATCCCATCGAAAGGACGTCCAGGTTGTGTCCTTCTCCCTGGCCCGATCGTTTCGAACCTCTCCAAGAAAAAGCGGTGACGTCAAGAGATCCGTCTTGAGTTCGGGACTGGGGCTTCCCCGGGGGCCCCGTGGTCAACGATCCCGTGCCCATGCAGGAGACGTGGGTTTCGCCCCCGGTCCGGGAAGAGCCCACACGCTACCCATACGCCTCGGTGATGGAGTCTGTGCTCCAGATCCTGGCCGCTGCGAGTGTTGAGCCCACACCCAGCAGCCACTGAAGCCCACGTGCCCCGGCGCCCCTGCCCCCCAAGAGGAACCACAGCCACGAGAAGCCCAGACACACGACCGTAGAGCGACCCCCTCTCTCCACAGAGAGAGAACAGCTTGCACGGCCACGAAGACACACAGAGCACGCCCCCACAGACATCAAATACGTCCAATGATCGTCGAGCGAGACGGCCTGCCTGAGATCGGACGCGAGCGGCCAATACCTAGTCCCGTCACTCGGGAAGCTCCCCGAATCTTCTGTCGATACACATAAAGAAACCCTAGCTCACTGTGCCATGGGCAGCGCGGGGAGCTCTCCGTACAGTGCTGAGAGCACCGTGGAGACGTGACCCGTGGGCACCGTGAGCGTGACTGTTCTCACGAAGTCCCTCACAGTCCGGGCCCTGGAGATCGGCCCACGCGGGCCTGCAGGCGATGGTCGGCCATCCCTCTCGGCTCCCTGCGCGCTCACGGGTCCAGGTGTGCCGTGCCCCCAGCATCCGCTCGCATCTTCTCGGCCTGTCTCCCCCGTGCCGCTCCACTGACTTGGAATCCTTCTCCCCTCTCGTCTCGTCTGACACGTTTTCTTTCCTGTTCGACCATGTCTGGCTCCCCGGGCACCACTTCCCGTCGTTCTTCTCGTCTCACCGCCCTCGTCTCGTGGAAATCATTCTCTGGGTCTCCGCTCTGTTCCCTAAGGACTCTGTCATCCCTCCACTCATCTGGGGATCGACTGGCACCTAGGCAACCCCGGTCCGTGACAACCGTGGTTCCGTGTCTATCGAATGACATGCCGACCGCAGGGGGCTCGTGGACGCGTACGAGCCGTGGAAAGCTGGCACCGGGGAATCATCCCGAGGACACACCCTCCGGTTCCACGGTGCTCACGGGAGCGTTTGGGTCGTCGTCGTCGTCGTCGTCGTCGCCGTATTCCCTAAGACGTACGCAGTCGCGTGGATTCAAACGGCGTCTATTGGGAAAGCACGGATCGCTCCCCGGATCACCGGAGAAGGCCACGGCAACCCACTCCAGTCCTCTCGCCTGGAAACTCCCATGGGCGGAGGAGCCCGGTAGGCCACGGTCCACGGGGTCGGGAAGAGTCGAACACGACCGAGCGACTTCCCTTTCCCTTTTCCCTTCCACGCATCGGAGAAGGCCGTGGCAACCCACTCCAGTGTTCTCGCCTGGAGAATCCCAGGGACAGGGGGGGAGCCTGGCGGGCTGCCGGCTGTGGGGTCGCACAGAGTCGGACACGACGGAAGCGACTTAGCGGCAGCCGCAGCAGCAGCAACCGGATCACCTCAGAAGGACTTAGACACGAGTCTCGGTGGAGAGAGGATGGATCCTGCCAACCATCTCACTTCTGGGTAGACCTCGAAAGAAAATAAAACCTGAAACTCGCAGAGAGAGGCCTGCACCCCCAGGTCCATCGCAGCATCCATTCACAAGAGTCAAGATGGGGACCCAGCCCAAGTGTCCATCAAGGGAAGACTAGATCAAGAAGATACACGATCCAGGTAGAGATCGATCGATAGGGAGATCTAGGTGTCCCAGGTAGCCCCAGGAATGAACACAGTCTTACATCGTGATCGCATGGATGGGACTTAGGGAGTGATGCCCAATGAAGAAGTCAGGTAGAGAAAGAAAAAGAGTTTCTCCTGTCACTGACATGCCATGCAAGGCCACCTAAAACAATGAAAACGATCATCACAGAGCGGCCGGGGGAGGGAGACATGGGAAGATGCCGATGTAACGGCGGGCGGGGGGGGGAACTTCACGGATAAGGTACATATATACTGTCTACGTCACAAAGAGCACGGTGATTCTAAAGAATAGTATTGGTATTATCGTCGTCTCATATTCGGAGAAGGCAACGGCACCCCACTCCAGTCCTCTTGCCCGGAAAATCCCGTGGACGGAGGAGCCCGGTAGGAGCCCGGTAGGCCGCAGTCCACGTTGTCGCACAGAGTCGGACACGACGGAGCGACTTCCCTTCCCGTTTTCCCTTTCACGCCTTGGAGAAGGACATGGCAACCCACCGCAGTGTTCTTGCCTGGAGAACCCCAGGGACGGGGGTGCCCGGCGGGCTACCGTCTACGGGGTCGCACAGATTCGGACACGACGGAAGCGACGCAGCAGCAGCAGCAGCAGCAGCAGCAGCAGCAGCAGCATTATCCTATTCGAAAGTCGCCATGACCGTGGACATGACGCATTCACTTCCCGTACAATGGAAGAAGGACACGGCAACCCACTCCAGTAGTCTTGCCTGGAAAATTCCATGGACGGAGGAGCCTGGTAGGCTACAGTCCGTGGGGTCGCAAAGAGTCCAGCACGACTGAGTGACTTCACTTTCTTTCGCATACAGTCATGGCATGTATGGGTTGTGGTCAAGCCATGAGCTACCGCTTGGGTGGTCATGAATGATTCTTTTGCAACAGACAGGTGCATCAAGTCACCATTCTGTACACGTTAGAACAGAGGATGTTGTATGTCCTTAACGAAGAACATTCTATTTCAATACACCGGGACATGACACACATAACATCACCTAGTTTTATTATCTTTCAATGAATGGTCAGTATTGGCTGCACGCCAAAAAAAAAAAAAAAAAAAAAAAAGGAAAGAAAGAAAAAAGAAAAGAAAGCTTTATTGTGTGTGGGGGTGGGGTGGGGGGTGGGGGGGGGGGAGGGTCTTAGATATTGCCATGCAGGGACACAGATTTCAATAAAACCCAGGGAATGTTCCACAGGAAAGAGTCAGGGGCCTAGAAAGCTGAACCTCGTGAGGTTGTCAAGCCAGCTGAGAGCAATTAGGATTTGCTGTCATGCAACAAGGGACATGTTTCTTCTTCCAGGGTAGACGGTCACAAGGTATTTAGGGAAAGGGGAGGGTGTGAGAGGTATCTTGAATTTCGGGAACACTGTTTCCTTAGATGATCTGGAGGCCTCTGGGACCCAGTCAGTGCTCCAAGTGGACATTCCATCCAGACTGAGACACACGGACCTCTTCCTCGATGGCCTCCCCTCTCTATTTGGGGGAGCTCTCTCGGCCACGCTGATTCCACTTGGATGTGTCTTTCCCACGTCACACCCTTTGGCATTCAAAGATATCCTTCCATCGTTTTCTAAAGAGACCCGGTGTATGTATCTTTGGAGCGATGATGAGCATCAGACACGATCCCTCTCCGTGGCGCGGTTTCGGGCACGACACACCAAGACGGGGACACATACATTCCACGTCCCTCTCGGCCATCGAGAGAGGCCGTGTACGGCACGTGATGCCACGGGACCGGTGAGGTCCTCGGGTTCAGCCCTCCCTCGACTTGGCTGTGGTCTTTGGTTTTGTTCTGTTCCGTGTGTGCTTTCTGACCCACGTGATCTCTCCGGATAGGGCACCCCATCCAAGCTCAAACCCATCGAGTCTGTGTGACTCCTATTCACGCATCAGGTGGGGATATCGACGCCCTCCACGTGGATCCATCACAATCGCCGTTCTGGGTTCAGGAGGATCCTGTTGTGTGTTCTGGGCGCGCTACGTGCTGTCCGTGTGAACTGTGGAATGAGGTTCGTGACATTGAACAGGAGACAGGGATCAAGACCATCCCCATGGAAAAGAAATGCCACAAAGCAAAATGGCTGTCTGGGGAGGCCTGACACATAGCTGTGAGGAGAAGAGAAGCGAAAACAGAGGAGAAAAGGAAAGATACACACATCTGAATGCAGAGTTCCAAAGAATAGCAAGAAGAGATAAGAAAGCCTTCTTCAGCGATCAATGCAAAGACATAGAGGAAAAGCACAGAATGGGATAGACTAGGGATCTCTTCCAGAAACTCAGAGATACCAAAGGAACATTTCATGCAAAGATGGGCTCGATACAGGACAGAAATGGTATGGACCCAACAGAAGCAGAAGATATTCAGAAGAGATGGCAAGAATACACAGAAGACCCTTACAAAAACGATCTTCACGACCCAGATAATCACGATGGTGTGATCCCTGACCTAGAGCCAGACATCCTGGAATGTGAAGTCAAGTGGGCCTTAGAAAGCATCACTACGAACAAAGCTAGTGGAGGTGATGGAATGCCAGTGGAGCTCTTCCAAATCCTGAAAGATGATGCGGTGAAAGTGCTGCACTCAATATGCCAGCACATTTGGAAAACTCAGCAGTGGCCACAGGACTGGAAAAGGTCCGTTTTCATTCCGATCCCAAAGAAAGGCAATGCCAAAGAATGCTCACACGACCGCACACTTGCACTCATCTCACACGCTAGTAGAGTCATGCTCAAAATTCTCCAAGCCAGGCTTCAGCAATATGTGCACCGTGAACTTCCTGATGTGCAAGCTGGTTTTCGAAAAGGCAGAGGAACCAGAGATCCGATTGCCAACCTCCGCTGGATCATGGAAAAAGCAAGAGAGTTCCAGAAAAGCATCTATTTCTGCTTTCTTGACTATGCCAAAGCCTTTGACGGTGTGGATCACAGTAAACTGTGGAAAATTCTGGAAGAGATGGGAATACCAGACCACCTGACCTGCCTCTTGAGAAATCTGTACGCAGGTCAGGAAGCAACAGTTCGAACTGGACATGGAACCACAGACTGGTTCCAAATAGGAAAAGGAGCTCGTCAAGGCTGTCTATCGTCACCCTGTGTATTTAACTTATACGCAGAGAACATCATGAGAAACGCTGGACTGGAAGACACACACGCTGGAACCAAGATTGCCGGGAGAACTATCAATCACCTCGGATGTGCAGATGACACCACCCTCATGGCAGAAAGTGAAGAGGAACTCAAGAGCCTCTTGATGACAGTGAAAGAGGAGAGTGAAAAAGTGGGCTTAAAGCTCCACATTCAGAAAACGAAGATCACGGCATCCGGTCCCATCACTTCATGGGAAATAGATGGGGAACCAGTGGACACGGTGTCAGACTTTATTTTTCTGGGCTCCAAAATCACTGCAGATGGTGACTGCAGCCATGAACTTAAAAGACGCTTACTCCTTGGAAGGAAAGTGATGACCCACCTAGATAGCATATTCCAAAGCAGAGACATTCCTTTGCCAACAAAGGTTCGTCCAGTCAAGGCTACGGTTTTTCCTGTGGTCATGTATGGATGTGAGCGTTGGACCGCGAAGAAGGCTGAGCGCCGAAAGAATGGATGCTTTTGAGAGAATGGTGGTGTTGGAGAAGACTCCTGAGGGTCCCTTGGACCGCAAGGAGATCCAACCAGTCCATTCTGAAGGCGACCAACCCAGGGATTTCTTCGGAAGGACTGATGCGAAAGCTGAGACTCCAGTCCTTTGGCCACCTCATGCGAAGAGTTGACTCATTGGAAAAGACTCTGATGCTGGGAGGGATTGGGGGCAGGAGGAGAAGGGGACGACAGAGGAGGAGATGGCTGGATGGCATCACTGACTCCATGGACGTGAGTCTCAGTGAACTCCGGGAGTTGGTGATGGACAGGGAGGCCTGGCGTGCCGCGCTTCATGGGGTCGCCAAGAGTCGGACACGACTGAGCGACTGATCTGATCTGATCTGATCTGATGTGCTGTCCGTGATCTCACGTGCCTTTCGGGCATGGGTGATGGAGACGGACACCAAGCGGCAGGGCGGCCATCTGGCATCTCGGCCTAGAGCGGTTTCACAAGTGACATCTCAGAACCGGGGCTGAGACAGCCATCCCTCCCCGGGCCCCCCTCGGTGGCCGGGATGGGGGTGGGGTGGGGGAGTGTGAGGTTAGGGAGACGGGAGTGGGGGGGCTGGGCTAAGGGTCGGGGTCGGGGGGGGGGGGGGGGGCGGCGCGCGAGGCGAGGGGACCGTCCCAGTCCCCCTGAGAAGTGAAGGCAGGTTCCGTCCCCCTGAGAACTTCCTGCCTTCAGGCGTGTGAGAGGCGTAGGTTTCTCTCCAATCCACGGCCACGCATCATTTTCCGCCCTGTTCAAAAACACAGACAAAAAACGTATTTGTTTATCTCGGCTTGTTTTCTGGCCGAGGCCAAAGACCTCTTCAAGCGTGTCCAAAGGGTCTGACAGGATGGGAGGGTGCAGGTCAATCCATGTGTCAAGAGATCCAGAGAACCTGTCACAACTGTGACTCGGGCGTTTTTCAGAAACAGGCCCATCTGGATGTATTCCCTGGACAGGAGTCACCCCAGAAGTTTCCTTGAAGGGATCGAGTTGCAGGAGTCGGGGTCGTGGCCCCGCCGCCGCCGCCGCCGCCGCCGCCGCCGCCGCCAAAGGGCCCCCTCAGCCCGGCAGGCCGGCAGGCCGGCAGGCCGGCAGGCCAGCAGGCCCTGCAGGCAGGGGCTATTGTCTGTGGGCCCCACCCCCACCTTCCCCCACCCTCCCCCTGCAGGGCCTCGCCGGATAGCTTCATTCAAATGCAGAAAGCTTTCCAGTCAAGTCAGAGCCTCTGACTTCGCCTCGAGCTTCTCTCTATTGAATGGTGATCCGCCCCACCCAGCCATTCCATGTCTCCACCTTGAGACGGCCCCTTCGGCACCGCGCGGAGGAAGGGGGCTGGGGGGTGGGGAGGGAGGCCGAGGGACAGATTCGCCTCGTGTCAGGCCAAAGGAGTCTCCTCCTTTTGGTAACCCAGGAAACCCCGCTCACGCGTGTGAGGATCACGGACGTGCGTGGAAACAGCCACCGTCCCTTGACATCTTCCCCTCCGTGGGAGGAGGTTTTCCTCCCTGCCTGCCTTCAGAGGGACAGAAAAGGAGGGAGGGGCAGAGCGTTCCTCTGGCGCTGGCCGGCTCTTAAGTCACTTGACTCCAAAACACTCCACAGGGCACGGAGGTTCACGTGCAGTGGGGTGGGGTGGGGTGGGGTGGGGTGGGGACGGCGGCCTACTCCGGACCCCACCAGTTTTCCCTCCTCTTGACACTTGCCTGGAACCCATGAAAAGCTGAGCTGGTGACTGTGTGTGTGAGTGCGTGCATGTACGCGTGTACATGAGAGACGGCGCGTGTGCGTGTGCGTGTGCGTGTGCGTGTGCGTGTGCGTGTGCATGGACGTGAGAGAAAAAGAAAGGGAAAAAAAAAAAAAAAATCCAGAAGGAAGGAAGGAAGGAAGGAAGGAGGGAAGGAGGAGGGAGGGACGAAATAGGTTAGTTCGTAGGGGCCTCCGTGTCATGGCAAGAGTTTCTGAGCACAGATCCTCCGTTCAGGGAAACAGTGATCGTATCTCCTCTCAGGAGGCCGTGATGTCGATGGACGGGTGCGGGAAAGCAGGCCTGGGGTGCAAGCCATCAGGTTTTTTGTGTGTGTGTGTGTGTTTTTTCCCTCAGAGGCACTTGTAGGGAAACCAAGGAAACACACAGGTTCATCCCTGGAGCGGATTCGAGAAACCAGTCGGCAGAGGGAGAGGCAGTCTAGGAGGTTGATTTTTAGACGTCAGGGTCGGGCCCTGGAGCGGGTTGCCATGTCCTTCTCCAGGAGGCCTTCCTGGCCCGGGGATGGAACCCGGGTCTCCTGCATCGCAGGCAGACTCTTGACCGTGTGAGCCACCAGGGAAGCTCCGTCAGAAACATTCACCAAGTCCTCTAGCTTCCATCCGCAGGGCTTCAGGCACAGGGCCTTTTGAGTTCTCCGTCAGAAGGGCAAGAGAACATGGGACGTTGGTCCCTCCCCCCCGAGAGAGGGTTGTTTGATAACGGAGGCAGCTCGGAACACTTCAGGCTCCAGTCCCCCTCTCGGGTGAAGAACCACACGCAAAGCAACACACACACACACACACACACACATATAGGACACGACTCTCCTATCCGGAAGTGTGTACCCCCGTTTCACGGAAACATCCTCTGGGCCCCTAAGGAACGTGTGGCAATCACTCTGGCCAAGGAGATAAGAATCCTCCACGGAGAGTTTCTGAAGTCTGGAAGGACCAGGTCGAGAGAAAAAGAGAGACGATTCCCTTCTGCTGAGAGGGGTGCTGTATGAAGCGACCAAGGGGATGTCCATCTTTCCAAATTCCCATTTTAAACCTCGTGTCCTTTTCGGTCCTTTGTTTTTCCCTTTGTATCTGGAAAGCAACAGGTGGAACGGTAGGTCCTTTCATTATTTTCTTTCTTTCTTTCTCTCTTTCTTTCTTTCTTTCTTTTTCCTGCCTGCCTGCCTGCCTGCCTGCCCGCCCGCCCGTCCCTCCATCTGTCTTCTCTCTGTCTCTCTCGCTTTTCACTCAGGTTAGGGAATTAAAAAAAAAAAAAAGAGGACTCTGTATTTCTGCAGGTCAGGAAGCAACAGTGAAAACTAGACGTAGAACCCAACAGGCTGGTTCCAAATAAGGGAAAGGAGTCCATCAAGGCTGTCTATCGTCACCCTGCTTATTGAATGTACACGCTGAGTACACATCATGAGGAGCGCTGGGCTGGATGAAGCACAAGCTGGAATGAAGATGGCCGGGAGACATATCCATCCCCTCAGATATGCACACGACAGCACCCTCACGGCAGAAATGAAGCCCAGGGTGGGTTTCCAAAGTCGTGTTCGTTTCAGGTGTTCAGTCTTTTCCCTTGGAGAGGTTCATGCAACATCATACGTCTACTTTCCCGTGCTGGCATAGTATATAGTAGGTGCTTGTGGATTCTTTGGATGTACAGTTTATGTGTCCATGTGCAACCAGCCCTCCTAAGTGGACCGTCCTGCCCTTCCTCCCCCCGCCCCAGCCCCCCCCCCCCCCCCATCCTCTTTTCCTCAAGAAGTCAGGCATCCACTTCAGCCTCCTGTTCCTCAGTTCATCCAACCCCATGGAGGAAGTCATTCCTCCAGTTTTTCCATCGGTTCTCTACACCTCGCCTGATGGTGGCGGGTGACTGGAAGACTGACAGTTCTGAAGAACTTTGCAAGAGCTTTGGGTGAAGCGTGTCCATCAGTAAAGACCATGGAAGGTATGCCCCACGTGGCAAACACCATTGCTTTGAGTTGTGGTCGGTTTGCCTGGCTTCAGTGAGGGACGGAAGGGAGGCTTCCACCTTCCACAGAGAAAGCTATCCCTAGCGTACCAAGGACGTTTGACAACCCCCCGCCACCCCAGGTTACAGGCGCGACAGGTCAGACTGTAGCAATCATCATGTCCAGGGTGTATTTACAACAGGCAGACTCATCTTAAAGGCACTCTGTCCTGTGAAGGTGGAGGGAGGGGAGCGAGAGGCAGAGGGACGACGACAGAGGAAGGAAGGAGAAAAAGAGGGGACAGGAACACACAGAGTGGGGCGGGGTGGGGGGGGGTGAGGCATGTGTGGCGTGTCTGTGACATGCCCAGGTGGTGTTGCGTGGGTGGAGAGTGTGCGGCCCTGTGTGTGTGTGTGTGTGTGTGTGTGTGTGTATGGGGGGGGAGGGGGTAGGTGTGTGGTGTGAGTGTGTTGTGTATAGCTGCCACGGGGGGCCGTGTGGGCGGCATGGGTGTGTGCGTGTGGCGTCCGCCTGTGGGTGCGGGGGCAGAGACAGAGGCCGAGAGACACAGCCAGGCAAAGGACAACGCAGTGTGTGTGTTGGGGGGGCGGGGAGGGGGTGGTGGGGGTGGGTGGTGTGTGGCCGGTGTGAAGGGCCCTGCGTGTGTGTGGGCGGGCTGTGTGTGTGGTGTGGGCGGCATGGGTGTGTGCGTGTGGCGTGCGCCTGTGGATGCGGGTCTGGGGGGGCGGGGTCAGAGACAGAGGCCAAGAGACACAGCCAGGCAAAGGACAACAAAGTGTGTGTGTGGGGGGGGGGGGGGGGGCGGGGCGGGGCCGGGGGGGGGGAGGTGTGTGTGTGTGTGGCCAGGTGGGGGGGAGGTGTGTGTGGTGTGGGGGTGGCGGGGCGGGGTGTGAGAGTGTGTGTGTGTGTGTGCGCGCGCGCGTGCGTGTGGGCATGCATGTGGTGTGTGGGCAGAGGCAGAGCGTCACATCCAGGCATAGGACAACGCTGTGTGTGTGTGTGTGTGTGTGTGTGCGCGCGCGTGGGCGTGCGTATGTGTGTGGTGTGGGCCGGGTGTCTGTGTGTTGGGGGCGGGGGGGGGAGGCGAGGCAGTGTGTGGCGTTGTGGCATGCTCAGGTGGTAGTGCGTGGGTGGTGTGTGTGGCCGTGTGAGTGTTTTGGGGTGGGGGGGGAGGTTGGTGTGTGGTGTGGGTTTGTTGTGTATAGGTGCCACGAGGGCGCGTGTGGGCCGCATGGGTGTGTGCGTGTGGGGTGCGCCTGTGGGTGCGGGGCGGCAGAGACAGAGGCCGAGAGAGACAGCCAGGCAAAGGACAACGCTGTGTGTGTGTGGGTGGGTGTGTGGGTGTGGTGTGAAGGGCCCTGCGTGTGGGCGGGGTGTGTGTGTGTGGTGTGGGCGGCATGGGTGTGTGTGTGTGGCGTGCACCTGTGGGTGCAGGGGCAGAGACAGAGGCCGAGAGACACAGCCAGGCAAAGGACAACAAAGTGTGTGTGGGGGGGCGGGGGGCGGGGCGGGGGAGGTGTGTGTGGTGTGGGGTGGCGGGGCGGGGTGTGAGAGTGTGTGTGTGTGTGCGCGCGCGCGCGTGCGTGTGGGCATGCATGTGGTGTGTGGGCAGAGGCAGAGCGTCACATCCAGGCATAGGACAACGCTGTGTGTGTGTGTGTGTGTGTGTGTGTGTGTGTGTGTGTGCGTGTGCGCGCGCGTGGGCGTGCGTATGTGTGTGGTGTGGGCCGGGTGTCTGTGTGTTGGGGGGGGGGGGGGCGAGGCAGTGTGTGGCGTTGTGGCATGCTCAGGTGGTAGTGCGTGGGTGGTGTGTGTGGCCGTGTGAGTGTTTTGGGGTGGGGGGGGGGGTTGGTGTGTGGTGTGGGTTTGTTGTGTATAGGTGCCACGAGGGCGCGTGTGGGCCGCATGGGTGTGTGCGTGTGGGGTGCGCCTGTGGGTGCGGGGCGGCAGAGACAGAGGCCGAGAGAGACAGCCAGGCAAAGGACAACGCTGTGTGTGTGTGGGTGGGTGTGTGGGTGTGGTGTGAAGGGCCCTGCGTGTGGGCGGGGTGTGTGTGTGTGGTGTGGGCGGCATGGGTGTGTGTTGTGTGGCGTGCACCTGTGGGTGCAGGGGCAGAGACAGAGGCCGAGAGACACAGCCAGGCAAAGGACAACAAAGTGTGTGTGGGGGGGCGGGGGGCGGGGCGGGGGAGGTGTGTGTGGTGTGGGGTGGCGGGGCGGGGTGTGAGAGTGTGTGTGTGTGTGTGCGCGCGCGCGCGTGCGTGTGGGCATGCATGTGGTGTGTGGGCAGAGGCAGAGCGTCACAGCCAGGCAAAGGACAATGCAGTGTGTGTGTGTGTGTGGTGTGTAGGGCCCTGCGTGTGTGTGGTGGGGGAGAGGGTGTGCGTGTGGGGGGCGGGGTGTTTATGGGCTGTGTGTGTGTGTGGGGGGGGGGATGCGTGTGTGCACGCCGTGTGGGGGTGGGGGGTGTGTGGGTGTGGGGGGGTGTGTGTGTGTATGGGGGGAGGGGGTAGGTGTGTGGTGTGAGTGTGTTGTGTATAGCTGCCACGGGGGGCCGTGTGGGCGGCATGGGTGTGTGCGTGTGGCGTCCGCCTGTGGGTGCGGGGGCAGAGACAGAGGCCGAGAGACACAGCCAGGCAAAGGACAACGCAGTGTGTGTGTTGGGGGGGGCGGGGAGGGGGTGGTGGGGGTGGGTGGTGTGTGGCCGATGTGTAGGGCCGTGCGTGTGGGTGGGTGGGGGGGGGGGGGGGCGGGGGGGAATGCATGTGGTGTGT
>NC_141166.1:72500-75000 GCF_055505025.1 Bos grunniens
GCGCGCGCGCGCGCGCAGCGAGGGCACCCGCGAGGAGGGTCCCGAGAAGGGGACAGAGAGACCCGCGGCCGACCGCCCCGGGCCGCCCCCCCTTGCCCGCGCACCAACACAGCACCCCTACCGACCACCGCCTACCACCCGTCGCCCCCTCCGGGAGGAGGAGGCGGCGGCGGCGGCGGGGGCGGCGGCCGCGGGCGGCGGACAGAGAGGGAGACACCGAGGCGGGGCGGGACGGGGAGCACGAGCCGGCGGTCACGGGACGGACGGGGCGGGGACCGGCGGAGAGGCGGCCCGGGTTGGGGAGGGGGCGGGTCGGGGCACGCACGGGCGCCGAAGCCCGAACGGGCGACGGACGCACCGCGCGCCCCCTACCACCGCCCCCCCCCCTCACCTCACCACGCTACCGCCACCGCCACCGCCCTCGCGGCGGGAGCTCCGGGGCGCGAACCGCGGCACGGCCGCAGCCCGGGGGGAGAGCGCGCAGCGGCGGGCAGACGCCGCGGCGTCCCGCGGGTCGCCGCCGGGGCACGCGTCCCCGGGGCGCGGACGCGCACGCGGACTCGGCCTCGGGCGCGAGCCGCCCGTCCCGACGGGGCGCGAGCCGCGTGGGGGGGGGGGGCGGGAAGCGGGCACGGGCCGCGGGCACACGGCGGGAAAGGCACCGCAGGGGGAAGGCGGGGGGCGGAGGGCCGCGCCGGCCGGGCGCCGGCAAACACCGCCGCCAAGGGCGGGACGGCGAACGACGGCGGACCGGAGGGCGCGACCCCACCCCCGCCACCACCGCGGGCCCCCGCCGGGTGGCGCGAGACCGTCCCCAGCCCCCCGACACCCCAGGGGCGGTGACACCCGAAGGCCGCTTGCGGCGCGAGGAAGCTCTCGAAGGGGAGACCGACCACACAGGCCCCGGCAGGCCAGGGGCCTCGGCGCGAGCTCACGTCCCCTTTTCTCCCCTCTCGCGGGCGACGTCCCCCCGGCCACAGAGGCGGGGCGGGGGGGACGCCGTGTCTGCACTTAGGGGGACGGAGGGCCCAGAGGCCCTGCGAGGACAGCCCCCAGCCACGCGCCCCCCGGGGAGGCGCGCACAGGACACGCGCACCCCGGAGGGGCGATTGATCGTCAAGCGACGCTCAGACAGGCGTAGCCCCGGGAGGAACCCGGGGCCGCAAGTGCGTTCGAAGTGTCGATGATCAATGTGTCCTGCAATTCACATTAATTCTCGCAGCTAGCTGCGTTCTTCATCGACGCACGAGCCGAGTGATCCACCGCTAAGAGTCGTACGAGGTTTTCAAGGGTTTCGTTTCGGCGGGACACCCGCCCCTGGCGCGGCACATCCCACCCACCCCCGCCTCCCTCCCCGGAGGTGGGAGTTGGGGCAGGGGGTTGCCTCTGGCCGGCCAAGTCAGACAGAACACAGCAGAACGGAGGGGTCGGGAAAGGTTCCACACGACGGGGCGTCCGGCGCCAAGCCGCCAGGGCGGGCTCGGACAACCCCACAGGCGCCCGGGGGGCCCCCAACCCTCCCCCAGGGACGCGGGGCAGCGCGCGCACGCGCCGCCGCACACGGCCACGGCCCACACGACGGCCGTCGGGTAGCCCCCTCCCGACGGCCGCGGCGGCAGTGACCGTGGCGCGCCACGCCGCGCGCCACCCCGTCCCCTCGGGGGACGGCGGGGTCTGGGGGGAGACGGGAGGCAGCTCCCGACTACTCCCCGCGGGCCCGACCGCCCCGAACCCCAAGGCGGACGGGCGACACCCCCCCAGGGGTCTTTAAACCTCCGCGCCGGGACGCGCTAGGTACCTGGAAAGGGTGAGGCGGGCGAGGGGCACGGCACGCCCCACGGGCCAACGCCCCGACGTCGACCCCCAACCGCCGCGTCCCCCCACCGGGCCCGCGGCCGCACGCGGGCCTCGGCGCCGCCGGCCCGTGACCGCAGGGGGTTGCCCCGCCGCGCGCCGGCCGACCGCCGGCCCCGGAGGGCCCCGCCGACGCCAGACGACCACCCCCCCCGCCGTCCCCCCCCCCCCCCCGAGACGCGGGGCAGAGCCCGCCCCCGCCCCTCCAACCCTCACACACCCGGCGCGGCCGGCCCCGCCGGACCCCGTCCTCTCGCCCCAGCCCATCCGCTGGTGGGGGGCCCCTACCCGAACCCGCGTTCCCGGGCACCCTTCCCCCCCACACCCCACCACCGAGGGCGGAGGGAAGGGGCTCCGACGGGGAGCTGGGCGCCAAGCGGGCAGGGGACACACGTCAGAGGTACGGGAGAGGCGAAAACAGGGCGGGAGAGCCGGACAGACGGCCGCGGGAGGCGTGGGGGGTGGGGGACGGGGCGGGAGAAAGCCCCGAGGCTCGGAAGGCGTGGGGAGGCGAGGCGCCTGGCGACCGGCGCGGCAGGCCCAGAGCGGCAGACGGACGGCCGGCCGGCGACCGGCCGAGGCAGACCGGCCCAGGGCCGGCGACGGGAGGCGGCGGGGCAAGGCAAGCGGCCCCGCGACGGGGAGC
>NC_141166.1:80000-100000 GCF_055505025.1 Bos grunniens
CGCAGCAGCGGTACAGCCCTCCCCACCGCGGGGAGGGCCGCTCGCGGAGCACACGCCGGGAAGGCGAAGCGAGAGCATCTGCTGTGTCAGAAGACCCACGGCCCCCACTGACGCCACCCGAGGCGGGGGACAGGAGACCGAAGGTCAGGGCCAGAGGCCGCAACCCAGCCCCCGCCTTCCTCCCCCTCCCCGACGGCCAGGGGGAAAAAAGTCAGGCGAGGGGCCCCGCGGACAGACCGAGAAGAGCAGACACGTTCACCGGGAACACCTGTCCCTCGTCTGGCACGGCTTAGGCCCGGCCCGGGAGAGCACGACCACACCACATCGATCGGATGAGCCAAGGTGGAGCGGGGGGAAGGCACGGCGAGGACAGTCACCAGAGGGGCCCGCTTTAAGCCTCACCGGCAACCTCCGCCCCCCACCTCGCCTCAGGCGAGAGCGGCCCACGACCCCAGGAGGTTCGAGAACGCCTGACACGTGGCACGGAGCCCACAGGGCGGGGGTCGCATCTCAGCCTTCACCGGGTGCCCGCAGCGGGGAGCGCGCAGGGTAGAAGACCCACGGCGCCTCGCCCCGCCGCCCTCGGGTCGCCCAGAGACCGGAGGTGGCACCACGAGTCGGGTCAGCCAGACAACACCACACAGGAGCCGGCGCACAGGCCCAGGCGGGCGGCTCCAGCGGCAAGGGCCGAACCGGGGACCAGAGCTGGCGGCCCGAAGGCCCAGAGCCCCGCGTACATCCAGAGACCCAAAGTTTCCTCGGCGGCAGACACCGAAGCAGACCGTGTCAGCACTTACCTGGTGGTAAAAAAGGCCCATTAAGGGCGACGAAATGACAGCAGCCGACAGCGGGGCCCATCCACGACTCGCATGGAGGACCCCCGGAACCTTGGCCCGGCCACCTGTCCCCAGCGCTACCCCATAAACACCAGGCCCGGAGCTCTCGTGGCGGGGGGGCGGGGGGGGGGGGGGGAGTCATCTGGTCGACCGGGGGAAGGGGAGCAGGGGGAGGGGGCGCGCGATGGCCAAAGTGGGGGCGCGGACACCCACCAAGGGAGAGGGAGCTGGCCGGGGGCGCCCTCTCCCGCTTCGCCCACACGGGTAGGGGTACCGGTCCGTCGGAGTCTCCGAACGGGGATTTGGCTTTGATGAGCATCAAGAAACAAGAAGGAAGAACCGTCAGCGAGGCGCCTCCAACGAGACGAGCGGGCCCCGACCAGGGACCGCGCCCGGGCGGGACCCAGACCGTCCTAGATGGGGCACCCAGGACGGCCCGAGCCGGTCCCCACCTCCTGACCTGGGTTCAGGGAGGTGGGGAGGGGTGAGACAAAGTCGCATCCGACGACCGAGACCCACGAAGGCACGCTGAAGGGTCGGGCGCGCCCTCCCCGGCCACCCGCGGAAGCAGGGTCCGGTCCATCCACGTCTCCGGACCCATCGGGACTTTGAAAAAGAAACAGCATGTGTGCCAGGAGACGCCTCGGGCGACCGGACCCCACGGGTTGGGGGGGGGGGGGGCGGCCGCACACGCGCCCGCCTCTCCCCGTCAACCCTCACGACTCCGGCGGGCGGGTCCCCACCTCCGGAGCGGGGCCGAGGGCGAAGCACACGCTCCTGAGGGCGGCCCAGGAGGAGTCCGGACCGCCGAGCCCGAGTCCAGGCGCTCCGGGCAGGGAAGACCCTCTCCCTGCCCACCGCGGCGGCCCGGCCCAGGGAGGGTCCGGCCGGTCCTTCTCCGCGGCCACAGGGGCACGGGGAGATGCTGGTCGACCCGGTCCGGCCACCGCAGAGCCCGGCCCCGGAGCGCCGCGACGATCACCCTCCTCAGAAACCTAGAGAACCAATCTCCGGCGACAGCAGGACGTCCCTAGGCCTCGGCGCCACCGGGACTGTCGCCGCCAGCATAGCCGGTGTCTGAGAGCTCTGCCTCGGGCCCGGCGGCTGAGTCACAACCCTCCTGAAGGGCTCGCCGAAGCTCCGGAGGGGGAGGGACAATATACAAGCGGCCGCCAGGTGGCTCCCGACAACCGGCTCGAACGTCCCGAGGACGGGTCGCTGTCGCCGGCCGCCGGGGACGCCGCAGCGCCGGCCGCCCAAACGCCCGAGCTCGGCCCGGAGCCTCCGCCGCCGAGCGACGCGACGCGACGCGACGCGACCCCGGCCGCAGAGGAAGGGAGAGGAGCCGGGAGATCTCTCCCCTGGAGGCTGCCACGAAAGAGCCGCGATCCCCCCCCCCCCCCCCCCCCCCCCCGCCACGCGATTCCAGGGTGGTGGGGGGACATTCCACGGAGACGCGGGCGGGCGGCGGGGGCTCGGGGCGGGGTGGGCGGAGAGAGGGGGCACCAGTGACATCCCAGGAACCCCCGGCCCCCGGCCCCCCGAAAGAGGGGGGCGGGAGGGAGGGAGGGAGAAAAGGAGGGAAGGAGGGAGGGAGGGAGGGAGGGAGGGAGGGAGGGACCGGCAAAGCGAAACCAGGCAAGCGCTGCTGGGAGAACAAAGCCGGACTTTCGAAAGCAGACACGGACACAGACACACAAGCCTAGGAGTAAGAAAGGAAAAGAAGGAGACACTCGGACCCCCAAGAAGAGAAAACAAAACTCAACCTGGGTAGAGACACCGTGACAAAGTCCAGAGACGACACACACAAGCATGCGCGGGTGGGTGGGGAAAGTGCACTAGAGGTCAGGAGAACATGGATTTCAACACCACTGGCCACAAACAGCGGAAAGGCGGACGGCCTGGGAGGTCTGGGGTGGCAGGGCTGCGGGGGGTGGGGGGTGGGGGGTTGGGGGGTTGCGGGGAGGGTGTGGGGGGGTGGTATTGAGGGGCGTGCTGGTGAGGAGGACGGAGTCCATAGGGATCCACTAAATAAACCCCGGGTCCCGTGACAACAGCCACCTCAATGAATACATAACTTTTTCACGTAGCTCAGAAACGAAATGAGACAAAACCACCAGGCAGGAAAGTCAACTCGTGGAACTGTCCTGGCAGCTTAAAAGTCAGAGAGAGAGAGGAGAGGGAGAGGGAGAGGGAGAGGGAGAGGGAGAGGGAGAGGGAGAGGGAGAGGGAGAGGGAGAGGGAGAGGGAGAACGCATACACATGTGCGTATACACGTGTACATATGTATACGCACACGTCATCGCGTCTATATATACGTGCACGCAGGCGTATAAACACACACGTACGAAGGGCATGCTCACGTACACGCACGTGTCTGTGTGCGCACGTGTATGCCTAGGCGTTTCTAGTGTGCGTGTATGCTTGCGTGTATATACGCAGAGGCATCTATACACATACGTACACGGATAGACACAGGCGTGAACACACATGCTCACATGTGCAGAGACGTCGGGATACATAGGCACACACACACACATACACGCGGACGTGTCAACGCATCTAGATGCACGTATAGTGTGTATACGTGTGATGTCTGCGCACAGGTGTGGATGCACGTCTATGCGTACCCGTACGTGGATGCTTGCATAGACACACATATCTGCGTGTGTATGTGCACACGTGTATGTACACACGTATACATACGTACGGACGCATACGCAGACGTCTACAGAGAGCGTATGTACGTCCACACAGACGCACGCGAGAATCTGTGCCTACATACACACGTGTGTATGTATACGTAGACGTGCACGCATGTACGTATGTACAGGTGCCCGTGTGCATCTAGAGTGCCTATACACAGATCGATGTGCATAGATGCACACACATGTATACGCATACGCAAACGCGCGTGTGTATACGTACATGTACATGTGCATCAGTGTATGTGTGCATGTATACCCATGTGTCTGCGTGGATGTCTACGTGCGCGCGTGTGTGGTGTGTGTATCTATGGGTGTACATTCGTACATATATATACTCACAGACACACACGTACATACCCGGGCGGAAACACACATCCGTGTGTGTGTGTGTGTGTGTGTGTGTGTGTGTGTGTGTGTCTGTCTGTCTGTCTGTCTGTCTGTCTGTCCGGGGAAAGCACAAGCATATTGCAAAAGGGGCTTTTCTGTCCAACACCGATCAAGGCGTCAGACACCTCAACCTCCAAAAGGGAAACAACCCCCGATGAGCGAAGTGGGCAGGAGGCCCGAACAGACCCCTTCCTTCCAAAGAAAGGTGGAACAGGCAGACACCCAGAAGCACAAGGTAGAACACACATCCACGGCAGGGCTGGGCTGGGCTGGGCTGGGCTGAGCTGGGGCTCCTGGGGGTGGGGGCGGGCTCACGGAAGCACCCCACCCCGGGGCGTTTCCCTGGACAATGATCCTTCTCATTCGGAGGGGAAAGGCCCAGGAGCCGGGAATCGCAATCACGACAGCAAGTTCGAACCATCAGAGGACAGTGGCTCCTGATGGATCGAACGCGTTTTTTCTGCAGCTGAGAAAACTGTGGGCGGACTCAGAGAGATCAGATCTCATCCCCTGGCGCCTCACAGACAGAGAAACCACATCCCTAGGGAAAAGAGTCCTGCGATGTACACTCCCCCAAAGATTCCCCCATTCGACCCAACCCAGCAACTCCACAGGGTGCCCACGGAGGGAAGGGACAAAGAAGATACGGATGTGTGCATGTGTGGGATCGACCCCTATACCTAGGTCGACTTCCGTACACACATCATGATAGAACTCTGTCTGTGTGCCTATGCCTGGATCTATTCACGTGCACGCGTGCTCACGCGCATGCAGACAGACACACACACACACAGAGGAATGGGACTCAACCACCAGAAGGGAATGAAATCTCACAGTCTGCAGGAACCTGGAGAGACCTTTAGAGGGTATTATGCTACATGAAATACCTCAGATCAGTCGTTTCCATGCAGAACCTACCAAACCATACACGGTGAACAGAACAGAACCAAACAGAAACAGGCTCAGACATACTACAAAGGAACACACCGGGGCGGGGGGGGGGGGGGGGGGGCGGGGGGGGGCGGGGGTGAGGAGAGAGTGAGTGAGTGCCCCTGGCGAGGGAGACAGACGAAGTGGTGCAACCTTCCACTTATGAAATACATGAGTCACGGGCACGTCATCACACCAAATGTCATTTGCCGTGACACCAGGTGGTGACGGACAGTCACTAACTAGATGTATCCTGGTGATGGCTGTGTCATGTGCTACACTAAAACATCGTCTGTACAGCTGAAAATTAAAGGGGGGAACGACCCCCCCCCCCCCAAAGAAAAAGGAAAGGAAGAAGGAAGGAAGGAAGGAAGGAAGGAAGGAAAGAAGGCAAAAGTAAACGTTGGCAGTCAGTTAGACGTCCGTTTGAGAAGAGTGGGACTTGTGTGTGTGTGTGGGGGGGGGGGGGGGGGGAGAAACTAGGGTGAGGAGGAGGAGGAGGAGGAGGAGCAGGAGGAGGAGAAAGAAAAGGACCCGATTGCCTTGAGGGGGAGGAGGAGATGAAAGATCCCAAGAGTGGACAGGACGGTCAGGTGAGTGCCATAGGGAAAGGAAACGAAGCCAAGCAACCGAACACACTCCCAACGGTGGTTTTGTTCAGTCCAAGATCAAGATGGGGACAGCACGGTGTCCTCCAGCACACAGCGACACACAGGCCGCACTCGGCAGGGGGAGTTGGGGATAACCCTGAACGCCGAAGCGGACAAAAGAAGCCGTCACGTTCATCCATGGCTGAAAAGTACCATGGTCCCACGACATTCCAAACTCCTCTCAAACCATTGAAAGACTCTCTCCCTCACTCGCCGTTCAAAATGTAGAGAACAGGAAAGGAGCGAAACGATGGTGGGTGGCTGGCTGGCTGGCTGGATTTCCGTGATGGTGTGATTAGGGAACACATGGACAGAAAAGCATCCGATTCACTTGTGTAAAGAATCTCTCTTGCCTTCTCGGCCTGGTGTCTTTCCTCTGTCTGGATGATTCCCCTCCCCCACCCCACCCCCCCCCACTCCCAGCTTGAAGATCAGCCTCCAAAACGAAGCCCTTTGTGCTCTCCAGGTCCCGCCGCCACGATCTCTTTGGAGCGCCCTTCCGAAGGGGAACGTTTTCATCCACGTCATCGCCCTGAGACAGCTTCAGCCTGTCCCTCCCCCCCCCACCCCCCCCCACTCCACCCCAAGCCCCCCGCCCACCCCCCCCCCTCTCTCCCTCCTGCTCCTCTTCCCCCTCCTCTGAACTGTCGAGCTCCCCTCGCGCTGGCCTCTCACCCCACACGGTGGCAGTGTTGGCCTAGGTATGCTCAGGTGTCTCCTAACCGCATCCGAGTGGACTTGCACTGTTTCTCAGCTGCGTCGTTCAGGGACCATGTTTTTCCTGGCCTTTTCCGCGGGTGGGGGGAGACCCGGACGGGCCGGGGCCAGGCGGGGTGGGGGAGCCTGCGTGTGGGGGGAAGGGTGGGGGCAGAGAGGAGGAGGAGGAGGAGGAGGAGGAACAGGAACACAGCTCCCCAGCGCCAGTGTGTGCCTGCGGCCTGGAAAAGAGATCACGCACCAGGCTGGCTCCGAAAAGGGGATCGATCGGTCAGGAGACCGGGCACGTTTGTGCTTCGCAGAGTCCCTGCAGATCGGACAGGCAGTGGCAAGTGTGGGGCTTCCCACACTTAGAACTGTTCACCCATCGTGGACACAGGCGTCTGGCACACCGGGGGTTAGGCTCTCGGTGCGATCGATGTCCACAAGCCGTAGCCACTGAAACGTGTGCACCCTGGAGCCGCCGCCGCCGTGCAGAGGGAGATCTCATCCGGCTCCGCGGGTCCTTCCCGTGAGTAGGCCGGGATCTCAGGAAGCACAGACATCCAGAGCATTGAGTGAACCTGACCGTCACGCTTTCCGAGTCCAAGTGAACCAGAAGGGAGGGTCCCTCACGTGTGGGTTTGTCTCTCCATCGGAGGCATCCTCTCTTGGAGCCGATTAGGGTGCCGCGGGCCCCGTGGAGCAGAGAGGACAGAGAGTTCCCTTCGGTCCCCTGCTCCTCCCACGGGCGCGCACGGGCACGCTCCCCAACGGTCCTAGGAACATCCTGCCCCAGAGGAGCGTGCCGGCCGGCCACAGCCCACCTACAACGGAGGCGTCCGTGTCCGTCCGTGTCCGTCATCCTCGTCCAGAGTCCCCCGTCTGCCTGCCCTCGCCTTCACGCCTGGCACTGTCCGTCCATTCTGTAGGTTCATATCGAACCTGCCCGGAGCCCGGCGGCATCTTCCCGGATCAGGAATCGATCGAAAACACCCTGTCCCCTGCCTCATCGGCAGGTGGATTCTTCACCACTGGACCACCAGGCAGGGAAGTCCCTTCACAGCCTTCTAAACTCATCTACCCCGAAACAGTCCACGTCGTCCTCCAACTCATTGGACCATCACGACTGAAATGAAGGAAAATATGTGCGTTCGAGAATGTCTTCACTCCTCAGTGCTTCTTGCTTTAGAACCACCAAGGCATCTCTCTCTCTCTCTCTCTCTCTCTCTCTCTCTCTCTCTCTCTCTCTCTCTCACACACACACACACACACACACACACACACACGAACAGAGGTGGGCTCATAGTCCAAAAGAAACCAACGTTTGTGTGTATCCATCCCACTTGCTGTGGCTGTCGTGCCGTCGCTCATCAAAGAAGCTGATCTGATACGGAATCCGATGTCTTCTTCTCTAGGACACGTCGAGAGGCAGCAAGCGTGCCGGTGTGTGAGCACCGAAGGTCAACCCGGCATGATGGAGCCCGGCCAGGTGTGTGCTCAGAGGCCCACCTAGATTCGAACTCCAGTTCCCGGAGGGGAGCGGTGGGAACAGGAGTGTGGACTGCGAGTCCAATCCTCACCTTACAAAAAGGCAAAATCATCCCCTTCCTCCCTTATCGGCGTCTGCACGGCTCCTCCTGGACTCAGGGATCCCATCGAAAGGACGTCCAGGTTGTGTCCTTCTCCCTGGCCCGATCGTTTCGAACCTCTCCAAGAAAAAGCGGTGACGTCAAGAGATCCGTCTTGAGTTCGGGACTGGGGCTTCCCCGGGGGCCCCGTGGTCAACGATCCCGTGCCCATGCAGGAGACGTGGGTTTCGCCCCCGGTCCGGGAAGAGCCCACACGCTACCCATACGCCTCGGTGATGGAGTCTGTGCTCCAGATCCTGGCCGCTGCGAGTGTTGAGCCCACACCCAGCAGCCACTGAAGCCCACGTGCCCCGGCGCCCCTGCCCCCCAAGAGGAACCACAGCCACGAGAAGCCCAGACACACGACCGTAGAGCGACCCCCTCTCTCCACAGAGAGAGAACAGCTTGCACGGCCACGAAGACACACAGAGCACGCCCCCACAGACATCAAATACGTCCAATGATCGTCGAGCGAGACGGCCTGCCTGAGATCGGACGCGAGCGGCCAATACCTAGTCCCGTCACTCGGGAAGCTCCCCGAATCTTCTGTCGATACACATAAAGAAACCCTAGCTCACTGTGCCATGGGCAGCGCGGGGAGCTCTCCGTACAGTGCTGAGAGCACCGTGGAGACGTGACCCGTGGGCACCGTGAGCGTGACTGTTCTCACGAAGTCCCTCACAGTCCGGGCCCTGGAGATCGGCCCACGCGGGCCTGCAGGCGATGGTCGGCCATCCCTCTCGGCTCCCTGCGCGCTCACGGGTCCAGGTGTGCCGTGCCCCCAGCATCCGCTCGCATCTTCTCGGCCTGTCTCCCCCGTGCCGCTCCACTGACTTGGAATCCTTCTCCCCTCTCGTCTCGTCTGACACGTTTTCTTTCCTGTTCGACCATGTCTGGCTCCCCGGGCACCACTTCCCGTCGTTCTTCTCGTCTCACCGCCCTCGTCTCGTGGAAATCATTCTCTGGGTCTCCGCTCTGTTCCCTAAGGACTCTGTCATCCCTCCACTCATCTGGGGATCGACTGGCACCTAGGCAACCCCGGTCCGTGACAACCGTGGTTCCGTGTCTATCGAATGACATGCCGACCGCAGGGGGCTCGTGGACGCGTACGAGCCGTGGAAAGCTGGCACCGGGGAATCATCCCGAGGACACACCCTCCGGTTCCACGGTGCTCACGGGAGCGTTTGGGTCGTCGTCGTCGTCGTCGTCGTCGCCGTATTCCCTAAGACGTACGCAGTCGCGTGGATTCAAACGGCGTCTATTGGGAAAGCACGGATCGCTCCCCGGATCACCGGAGAAGGCCACGGCAACCCACTCCAGTCCTCTCGCCTGGAAACTCCCATGGGCGGAGGAGCCCGGTAGGCCACGGTCCACGGGGTCGGGAAGAGTCGAACACGACCGAGCGACTTCCCTTTCCCTTTTCCCTTCCACGCATCGGAGAAGGCCGTGGCAACCCACTCCAGTGTTCTCGCCTGGAGAATCCCAGGGACAGGGGGGGAGCCTGGCGGGCTGCCGGCTGTGGGGTCGCACAGAGTCGGACACGACGGAAGCGACTTAGCGGCAGCCGCAGCAGCAGCAACCGGATCACCTCAGAAGGACTTAGACACGAGTCTCGGTGGAGAGAGGATGGATCCTGCCAACCATCTCACTTCTGGGTAGACCTCGAAAGAAAATAAAACCTGAAACTCGCAGAGAGAGGCCTGCACCCCCAGGTCCATCGCAGCATCCATTCACAAGAGTCAAGATGGGGACCCAGCCCAAGTGTCCATCAAGGGAAGACTAGATCAAGAAGATACACGATCCAGGTAGAGATCGATCGATAGGGAGATCTAGGTGTCCCAGGTAGCCCCAGGAATGAACACAGTCTTACATCGTGATCGCATGGATGGGACTTAGGGAGTGATGCCCAATGAAGAAGTCAGGTAGAGAAAGAAAAAGAGTTTCTCCTGTCACTGACATGCCATGCAAGGCCACCTAAAACAATGAAAACGATCATCACAGAGCGGCCGGGGGAGGGAGACATGGGAAGATGCCGATGTAACGGCGGGCGGGGGGGGGAACTTCACGGATAAGGTACATATATACTGTCTACGTCACAAAGAGCACGGTGATTCTAAAGAATAGTATTGGTATTATCGTCGTCTCATATTCGGAGAAGGCAACGGCACCCCACTCCAGTCCTCTTGCCCGGAAAATCCCGTGGACGGAGGAGCCCGGTAGGAGCCCGGTAGGCCGCAGTCCACGTTGTCGCACAGAGTCGGACACGACGGAGCGACTTCCCTTCCCGTTTTCCCTTTCACGCCTTGGAGAAGGACATGGCAACCCACCGCAGTGTTCTTGCCTGGAGAACCCCAGGGACGGGGGTGCCCGGCGGGCTACCGTCTACGGGGTCGCACAGATTCGGACACGACGGAAGCGACGCAGCAGCAGCAGCAGCAGCAGCAGCAGCAGCAGCAGCATTATCCTATTCGAAAGTCGCCATGACCGTGGACATGACGCATTCACTTCCCGTACAATGGAAGAAGGACACGGCAACCCACTCCAGTAGTCTTGCCTGGAAAATTCCATGGACGGAGGAGCCTGGTAGGCTACAGTCCGTGGGGTCGCAAAGAGTCCAGCACGACTGAGTGACTTCACTTTCTTTCGCATACAGTCATGGCATGTATGGGTTGTGGTCAAGCCATGAGCTACCGCTTGGGTGGTCATGAATGATTCTTTTGCAACAGACAGGTGCATCAAGTCACCATTCTGTACACGTTAGAACAGAGGATGTTGTATGTCCTTAACGAAGAACATTCTATTTCAATACACCGGGACATGACACACATAACATCACCTAGTTTTATTATCTTTCAATGAATGGTCAGTATTGGCTGCACGCCAAAAAAAAAAAAAAAAAAAAAAAAGGAAAGAAAGAAAAAAGAAAAGAAAGCTTTATTGTGTGTGGGGGTGGGGTGGGGGGTGGGGGGGGGGGAGGGTCTTAGATATTGCCATGCAGGGACACAGATTTCAATAAAACCCAGGGAATGTTCCACAGGAAAGAGTCAGGGGCCTAGAAAGCTGAACCTCGTGAGGTTGTCAAGCCAGCTGAGAGCAATTAGGATTTGCTGTCATGCAACAAGGGACATGTTTCTTCTTCCAGGGTAGACGGTCACAAGGTATTTAGGGAAAGGGGAGGGTGTGAGAGGTATCTTGAATTTCGGGAACACTGTTTCCTTAGATGATCTGGAGGCCTCTGGGACCCAGTCAGTGCTCCAAGTGGACATTCCATCCAGACTGAGACACACGGACCTCTTCCTCGATGGCCTCCCCTCTCTATTTGGGGGAGCTCTCTCGGCCACGCTGATTCCACTTGGATGTGTCTTTCCCACGTCACACCCTTTGGCATTCAAAGATATCCTTCCATCGTTTTCTAAAGAGACCCGGTGTATGTATCTTTGGAGCGATGATGAGCATCAGACACGATCCCTCTCCGTGGCGCGGTTTCGGGCACGACACACCAAGACGGGGACACATACATTCCACGTCCCTCTCGGCCATCGAGAGAGGCCGTGTACGGCACGTGATGCCACGGGACCGGTGAGGTCCTCGGGTTCAGCCCTCCCTCGACTTGGCTGTGGTCTTTGGTTTTGTTCTGTTCCGTGTGTGCTTTCTGACCCACGTGATCTCTCCGGATAGGGCACCCCATCCAAGCTCAAACCCATCGAGTCTGTGTGACTCCTATTCACGCATCAGGTGGGGATATCGACGCCCTCCACGTGGATCCATCACAATCGCCGTTCTGGGTTCAGGAGGATCCTGTTGTGTGTTCTGGGCGCGCTACGTGCTGTCCGTGTGAACTGTGGAATGAGGTTCGTGACATTGAACAGGAGACAGGGATCAAGACCATCCCCATGGAAAAGAAATGCCACAAAGCAAAATGGCTGTCTGGGGAGGCCTGACACATAGCTGTGAGGAGAAGAGAAGCGAAAACAGAGGAGAAAAGGAAAGATACACACATCTGAATGCAGAGTTCCAAAGAATAGCAAGAAGAGATAAGAAAGCCTTCTTCAGCGATCAATGCAAAGACATAGAGGAAAAGCACAGAATGGGATAGACTAGGGATCTCTTCCAGAAACTCAGAGATACCAAAGGAACATTTCATGCAAAGATGGGCTCGATACAGGACAGAAATGGTATGGACCCAACAGAAGCAGAAGATATTCAGAAGAGATGGCAAGAATACACAGAAGACCCTTACAAAAACGATCTTCACGACCCAGATAATCACGATGGTGTGATCCCTGACCTAGAGCCAGACATCCTGGAATGTGAAGTCAAGTGGGCCTTAGAAAGCATCACTACGAACAAAGCTAGTGGAGGTGATGGAATGCCAGTGGAGCTCTTCCAAATCCTGAAAGATGATGCGGTGAAAGTGCTGCACTCAATATGCCAGCACATTTGGAAAACTCAGCAGTGGCCACAGGACTGGAAAAGGTCCGTTTTCATTCCGATCCCAAAGAAAGGCAATGCCAAAGAATGCTCACACGACCGCACACTTGCACTCATCTCACACGCTAGTAGAGTCATGCTCAAAATTCTCCAAGCCAGGCTTCAGCAATATGTGCACCGTGAACTTCCTGATGTGCAAGCTGGTTTTCGAAAAGGCAGAGGAACCAGAGATCCGATTGCCAACCTCCGCTGGATCATGGAAAAAGCAAGAGAGTTCCAGAAAAGCATCTATTTCTGCTTTCTTGACTATGCCAAAGCCTTTGACGGTGTGGATCACAGTAAACTGTGGAAAATTCTGGAAGAGATGGGAATACCAGACCACCTGACCTGCCTCTTGAGAAATCTGTACGCAGGTCAGGAAGCAACAGTTCGAACTGGACATGGAACCACAGACTGGTTCCAAATAGGAAAAGGAGCTCGTCAAGGCTGTCTATCGTCACCCTGTGTATTTAACTTATACGCAGAGAACATCATGAGAAACGCTGGACTGGAAGACACACACGCTGGAACCAAGATTGCCGGGAGAACTATCAATCACCTCGGATGTGCAGATGACACCACCCTCATGGCAGAAAGTGAAGAGGAACTCAAGAGCCTCTTGATGACAGTGAAAGAGGAGAGTGAAAAAGTGGGCTTAAAGCTCCACATTCAGAAAACGAAGATCACGGCATCCGGTCCCATCACTTCATGGGAAATAGATGGGGAACCAGTGGACACGGTGTCAGACTTTATTTTTCTGGGCTCCAAAATCACTGCAGATGGTGACTGCAGCCATGAACTTAAAAGACGCTTACTCCTTGGAAGGAAAGTGATGACCCACCTAGATAGCATATTCCAAAGCAGAGACATTCCTTTGCCAACAAAGGTTCGTCCAGTCAAGGCTACGGTTTTTCCTGTGGTCATGTATGGATGTGAGCGTTGGACCGCGAAGAAGGCTGAGCGCCGAAAGAATGGATGCTTTTGAGAGAATGGTGGTGTTGGAGAAGACTCCTGAGGGTCCCTTGGACCGCAAGGAGATCCAACCAGTCCATTCTGAAGGCGACCAACCCAGGGATTTCTTCGGAAGGACTGATGCGAAAGCTGAGACTCCAGTCCTTTGGCCACCTCATGCGAAGAGTTGACTCATTGGAAAAGACTCTGATGCTGGGAGGGATTGGGGGCAGGAGGAGAAGGGGACGACAGAGGAGGAGATGGCTGGATGGCATCACTGACTCCATGGACGTGAGTCTCAGTGAACTCCGGGAGTTGGTGATGGACAGGGAGGCCTGGCGTGCCGCGCTTCATGGGGTCGCCAAGAGTCGGACACGACTGAGCGACTGATCTGATCTGATCTGATCTGATGTGCTGTCCGTGATCTCACGTGCCTTTCGGGCATGGGTGATGGAGACGGACACCAAGCGGCAGGGCGGCCATCTGGCATCTCGGCCTAGAGCGGTTTCACAAGTGACATCTCAGAACCGGGGCTGAGACAGCCATCCCTCCCCGGGCCCCCCTCGGTGGCCGGGATGGGGGTGGGGTGGGGGAGTGTGAGGTTAGGGAGACGGGAGTGGGGGGGCTGGGCTAAGGGTCGGGGTCGGGGGGGGGGGGGGGGGCGGCGCGCGAGGCGAGGGGACCGTCCCAGTCCCCCTGAGAAGTGAAGGCAGGTTCCGTCCCCCTGAGAACTTCCTGCCTTCAGGCGTGTGAGAGGCGTAGGTTTCTCTCCAATCCACGGCCACGCATCATTTTCCGCCCTGTTCAAAAACACAGACAAAAAACGTATTTGTTTATCTCGGCTTGTTTTCTGGCCGAGGCCAAAGACCTCTTCAAGCGTGTCCAAAGGGTCTGACAGGATGGGAGGGTGCAGGTCAATCCATGTGTCAAGAGATCCAGAGAACCTGTCACAACTGTGACTCGGGCGTTTTTCAGAAACAGGCCCATCTGGATGTATTCCCTGGACAGGAGTCACCCCAGAAGTTTCCTTGAAGGGATCGAGTTGCAGGAGTCGGGGTCGTGGCCCCGCCGCCGCCGCCGCCGCCGCCGCCGCCGCCGCCAAAGGGCCCCCTCAGCCCGGCAGGCCGGCAGGCCGGCAGGCCGGCAGGCCAGCAGGCCCTGCAGGCAGGGGCTATTGTCTGTGGGCCCCACCCCCACCTTCCCCCACCCTCCCCCTGCAGGGCCTCGCCGGATAGCTTCATTCAAATGCAGAAAGCTTTCCAGTCAAGTCAGAGCCTCTGACTTCGCCTCGAGCTTCTCTCTATTGAATGGTGATCCGCCCCACCCAGCCATTCCATGTCTCCACCTTGAGACGGCCCCTTCGGCACCGCGCGGAGGAAGGGGGCTGGGGGGTGGGGAGGGAGGCCGAGGGACAGATTCGCCTCGTGTCAGGCCAAAGGAGTCTCCTCCTTTTGGTAACCCAGGAAACCCCGCTCACGCGTGTGAGGATCACGGACGTGCGTGGAAACAGCCACCGTCCCTTGACATCTTCCCCTCCGTGGGAGGAGGTTTTCCTCCCTGCCTGCCTTCAGAGGGACAGAAAAGGAGGGAGGGGCAGAGCGTTCCTCTGGCGCTGGCCGGCTCTTAAGTCACTTGACTCCAAAACACTCCACAGGGCACGGAGGTTCACGTGCAGTGGGGTGGGGTGGGGTGGGGTGGGGTGGGGACGGCGGCCTACTCCGGACCCCACCAGTTTTCCCTCCTCTTGACACTTGCCTGGAACCCATGAAAAGCTGAGCTGGTGACTGTGTGTGTGAGTGCGTGCATGTACGCGTGTACATGAGAGACGGCGCGTGTGCGTGTGCGTGTGCGTGTGCGTGTGCGTGTGCGTGTGCATGGACGTGAGAGAAAAAGAAAGGGAAAAAAAAAAAAAAAATCCAGAAGGAAGGAAGGAAGGAAGGAAGGAGGGAAGGAGGAGGGAGGGACGAAATAGGTTAGTTCGTAGGGGCCTCCGTGTCATGGCAAGAGTTTCTGAGCACAGATCCTCCGTTCAGGGAAACAGTGATCGTATCTCCTCTCAGGAGGCCGTGATGTCGATGGACGGGTGCGGGAAAGCAGGCCTGGGGTGCAAGCCATCAGGTTTTTTGTGTGTGTGTGTGTGTTTTTTCCCTCAGAGGCACTTGTAGGGAAACCAAGGAAACACACAGGTTCATCCCTGGAGCGGATTCGAGAAACCAGTCGGCAGAGGGAGAGGCAGTCTAGGAGGTTGATTTTTAGACGTCAGGGTCGGGCCCTGGAGCGGGTTGCCATGTCCTTCTCCAGGAGGCCTTCCTGGCCCGGGGATGGAACCCGGGTCTCCTGCATCGCAGGCAGACTCTTGACCGTGTGAGCCACCAGGGAAGCTCCGTCAGAAACATTCACCAAGTCCTCTAGCTTCCATCCGCAGGGCTTCAGGCACAGGGCCTTTTGAGTTCTCCGTCAGAAGGGCAAGAGAACATGGGACGTTGGTCCCTCCCCCCCGAGAGAGGGTTGTTTGATAACGGAGGCAGCTCGGAACACTTCAGGCTCCAGTCCCCCTCTCGGGTGAAGAACCACACGCAAAGCAACACACACACACACACACACACACATATAGGACACGACTCTCCTATCCGGAAGTGTGTACCCCCGTTTCACGGAAACATCCTCTGGGCCCCTAAGGAACGTGTGGCAATCACTCTGGCCAAGGAGATAAGAATCCTCCACGGAGAGTTTCTGAAGTCTGGAAGGACCAGGTCGAGAGAAAAAGAGAGACGATTCCCTTCTGCTGAGAGGGGTGCTGTATGAAGCGACCAAGGGGATGTCCATCTTTCCAAATTCCCATTTTAAACCTCGTGTCCTTTTCGGTCCTTTGTTTTTCCCTTTGTATCTGGAAAGCAACAGGTGGAACGGTAGGTCCTTTCATTATTTTCTTTCTTTCTTTCTCTCTTTCTTTCTTTCTTTCTTTTTCCTGCCTGCCTGCCTGCCTGCCTGCCCGCCCGCCCGTCCCTCCATCTGTCTTCTCTCTGTCTCTCTCGCTTTTCACTCAGGTTAGGGAATTAAAAAAAAAAAAAAGAGGACTCTGTATTTCTGCAGGTCAGGAAGCAACAGTGAAAACTAGACGTAGAACCCAACAGGCTGGTTCCAAATAAGGGAAAGGAGTCCATCAAGGCTGTCTATCGTCACCCTGCTTATTGAATGTACACGCTGAGTACACATCATGAGGAGCGCTGGGCTGGATGAAGCACAAGCTGGAATGAAGATGGCCGGGAGACATATCCATCCCCTCAGATATGCACACGACAGCACCCTCACGGCAGAAATGAAGCCCAGGGTGGGTTTCCAAAGTCGTGTTCGTTTCAGGTGTTCAGTCTTTTCCCTTGGAGAGGTTCATGCAACATCATACGTCTACTTTCCCGTGCTGGCATAGTATATAGTAGGTGCTTGTGGATTCTTTGGATGTACAGTTTATGTGTCCATGTGCAACCAGCCCTCCTAAGTGGACCGTCCTGCCCTTCCTCCCCCCGCCCCAGCCCCCCCCCCCCCCCCATCCTCTTTTCCTCAAGAAGTCAGGCATCCACTTCAGCCTCCTGTTCCTCAGTTCATCCAACCCCATGGAGGAAGTCATTCCTCCAGTTTTTCCATCGGTTCTCTACACCTCGCCTGATGGTGGCGGGTGACTGGAAGACTGACAGTTCTGAAGAACTTTGCAAGAGCTTTGGGTGAAGCGTGTCCATCAGTAAAGACCATGGAAGGTATGCCCCACGTGGCAAACACCATTGCTTTGAGTTGTGGTCGGTTTGCCTGGCTTCAGTGAGGGACGGAAGGGAGGCTTCCACCTTCCACAGAGAAAGCTATCCCTAGCGTACCAAGGACGTTTGACAACCCCCCGCCACCCCAGGTTACAGGCGCGACAGGTCAGACTGTAGCAATCATCATGTCCAGGGTGTATTTACAACAGGCAGACTCATCTTAAAGGCACTCTGTCCTGTGAAGGTGGAGGGAGGGGAGCGAGAGGCAGAGGGACGACGACAGAGGAAGGAAGGAGAAAAAGAGGGGACAGGAACACACAGAGTGGGGCGGGGTGGGGGGGGGGTGAGGCATGTGTGGCGTGTCTGTGACATGCCCAGGTGGTGTTGCGTGGGTGGAGAGTGTGCGGCCCTGTGTGTGTGTGTGTGTGTGTGTGTGTGTGTATGGGGGGGGAGGGGGTAGGTGTGTGGTGTGAGTGTGTTGTGTATAGCTGCCACGGGGGGCCGTGTGGGCGGCATGGGTGTGTGCGTGTGGCGTCCGCCTGTGGGTGCGGGGGCAGAGACAGAGGCCGAGAGACACAGCCAGGCAAAGGACAACGCAGTGTGTGTGTTGGGGGGGCGGGGAGGGGGTGGTGGGGGTGGGTGGTGTGTGGCCGGTGTGAAGGGCCCTGCGTGTGTGTGGGCGGGCTGTGTGTGTGGTGTGGGCGGCATGGGTGTGTGCGTGTGGCGTGCGCCTGTGGATGCGGGTCTGGGGGGGCGGGGTCAGAGACAGAGGCCAAGAGACACAGCCAGGCAAAGGACAACAAAGTGTGTGTGTGGGGGGGGGGGGGGGGGCGGGGCGGGGCCGGGGGGGGGGAGGTGTGTGTGTGTGTGGCCAGGTGGGGGGGAGGTGTGTGTGGTGTGGGGGTGGCGGGGCGGGGTGTGAGAGTGTGTGTGTGTGTGTGCGCGCGCGCGTGCGTGTGGGCATGCATGTGGTGTGTGGGCAGAGGCAGAGCGTCACATCCAGGCATAGGACAACGCTGTGTGTGTGTGTGTGTGTGTGTGTGCGCGCGCGTGGGCGTGCGTATGTGTGTGGTGTGGGCCGGGTGTCTGTGTGTTGGGGGCGGGGGGGGGAGGCGAGGCAGTGTGTGGCGTTGTGGCATGCTCAGGTGGTAGTGCGTGGGTGGTGTGTGTGGCCGTGTGAGTGTTTTGGGGTGGGGGGGGAGGTTGGTGTGTGGTGTGGGTTTGTTGTGTATAGGTGCCACGAGGGCGCGTGTGGGCCGCATGGGTGTGTGCGTGTGGGGTGCGCCTGTGGGTGCGGGGCGGCAGAGACAGAGGCCGAGAGAGACAGCCAGGCAAAGGACAACGCTGTGTGTGTGTGGGTGGGTGTGTGGGTGTGGTGTGAAGGGCCCTGCGTGTGGGCGGGGTGTGTGTGTGTGGTGTGGGCGGCATGGGTGTGTGTGTGTGGCGTGCACCTGTGGGTGCAGGGGCAGAGACAGAGGCCGAGAGACACAGCCAGGCAAAGGACAACAAAGTGTGTGTGGGGGGGCGGGGGGCGGGGCGGGGGAGGTGTGTGTGGTGTGGGGTGGCGGGGCGGGGTGTGAGAGTGTGTGTGTGTGTGCGCGCGCGCGCGTGCGTGTGGGCATGCATGTGGTGTGTGGGCAGAGGCAGAGCGTCACATCCAGGCATAGGACAACGCTGTGTGTGTGTGTGTGTGTGTGTGTGTGTGTGTGTGTGTGCGTGTGCGCGCGCGTGGGCGTGCGTATGTGTGTGGTGTGGGCCGGGTGTCTGTGTGTTGGGGGGGGGGGGGGGCGAGGCAGTGTGTGGCGTTGTGGCATGCTCAGGTGGTAGTGCGTGGGTGGTGTGTGTGGCCGTGTGAGTGTTTTGGGGTGGGGGGGGGGGTTGGTGTGTGGTGTGGGTTTGTTGTGTATAGGTGCCACGAGGGCGCGTGTGGGCCGCATGGGTGTGTGCGTGTGGGGTGCGCCTGTGGGTGCGGGGCGGCAGAGACAGAGGCCGAGAGAGACAGCCAGGCAAAGGACAACGCTGTGTGTGTGTGGGTGGGTGTGTGGGTGTGGTGTGAAGGGCCCTGCGTGTGGGCGGGGTGTGTGTGTGTGGTGTGGGCGGCATGGGTGTGTGTGTGTGGCGTGCACCTGTGGGTGCAGGGGCAGAGACAGAGGCCGAGAGACACAGCCAGGCAAAGGACAACAAAGTGTGTGTGGGGGGGCGGGGGGCGGGGCGGGGGAGGTGTGTGTGGTGTGGGGTGGCGGGGCGGGGTGTGAGAGTGTGTGTGTGTGTGTGCGCGCGCGCGCGTGCGTGTGGGCATGCATGTGGTGTGTGGGCAGAGGCAGAGCGTCACAGCCAGGCAAAGGACAATGCAGTGTGTGTGTGTGTGTGGTGTGTAGGGCCCTGCGTGTGTGTGGTGGGGGAGAGGGTGTGCGTGTGGGGGGCGGGGTGTTTATGGGCTGTGTGTGTGTGTGGGGGGGGGGATGCGTGTGTGCACGCCGTGTGGGGGTGGGGGGTGTGTGGGTGTGGGGGGGTGTGTGTGTGTATGGGGGGAGGGGGTAGGTGTGTGGTGTGAGTGTGTTGTGTATAGCTGCCACGGGGGGCCGTGTGGGCGGCATGGGTGTGTGCGTGTGGCGTCCGCCTGTGGGTGCGGGGGCAGAGACAGAGGCCGAGAGACACAGCCAGGCAAAGGACAACGCAGTGTGTGTGTTGGGGGGGGCGGGGAGGGGGTGGTGGGGGTGGGTGGTGTGTGGCCGATGTGTAGGGCCGTGCGTGTGGGTGGGTGGGGGGGGGGGGGGGCGGGGGGGAATGCATGTGGTGTGTGGGCAGAGAGGCAGAGCGTCACAGCCAGGCAAAGGACAACGCTCTGTGTGTGTGTGTGGGTGGGTGGGTGTGGTGTGAAGGGCCCTGCGTGTGTGTGTGTGTGTGGGGGGGTGTGTGTGTGGTGTGGGCGGCATGGGTGGGTGCGGGGGCAGAGACAGAGGCCGAGAGACACAGCCAGGCAAAGGACAAC
>NC_141166.1:107500-110000 GCF_055505025.1 Bos grunniens
GAGAAGGGGACAGAGAGACCCGCGGCCGACCGCCCCGGGCCGCCCCCCCTTGCCCGCGCACCAACACAGCACCCCTACCGACCACCGCCTACCACCCGTCGCCCCCTCCGGGAGGAGGAGGCGGCGGCGGCGGCGGGGGCGGCGGCCGCGGGCGGCGGACAGAGAGGGAGACACCGAGGCGGGGCGGGACGGGGAGCACGAGCCGGCGGTCACGGGACGGACGGGGCGGGGACCGGCGGAGAGGCGGCCCGGGTTGGGGAGGGGGCGGGTCGGGGCACGCACGGGCGCCGAAGCCCGAACGGGCGACGGACGCACCGCGCGCCCCCTACCACCGCCCCCCCCCCTCACCTCACCACGCTACCGCCACCGCCACCGCCCTCGCGGCGGGAGCTCCGGGGCGCGAACCGCGGCACGGCCGCAGCCCGGGGGGAGAGCGCGCAGCGGCGGGCAGACGCCGCGGCGTCCCGCGGGTCGCCGCCGGGGCACGCGTCCCCGGGGCGCGGACGCGCACGCGGACTCGGCCTCGGGCGCGAGCCGCCCGTCCCGACGGGGCGCGAGCCGCGTGGGGGGGGGGGGCGGGAAGCGGGCACGGGCCGCGGGCACACGGCGGGAAAGGCACCGCAGGGGGAAGGCGGGGGGCGGAGGGCCGCGCCGGCCGGGCGCCGGCAAACACCGCCGCCAAGGGCGGGACGGCGAACGACGGCGGACCGGAGGGCGCGACCCCACCCCCGCCACCACCGCGGGCCCCCGCCGGGTGGCGCGAGACCGTCCCCAGCCCCCCGACACCCCAGGGGCGGTGACACCCGAAGGCCGCTTGCGGCGCGAGGAAGCTCTCGAAGGGGAGACCGACCACACAGGCCCCGGCAGGCCAGGGGCCTCGGCGCGAGCTCACGTCCCCTTTTCTCCCCTCTCGCGGGCGACGTCCCCCCGGCCACAGAGGCGGGGCGGGGGGGACGCCGTGTCTGCACTTAGGGGGACGGAGGGCCCAGAGGCCCTGCGAGGACAGCCCCCAGCCACGCGCCCCCCGGGGAGGCGCGCACAGGACACGCGCACCCCGGAGGGGCGATTGATCGTCAAGCGACGCTCAGACAGGCGTAGCCCCGGGAGGAACCCGGGGCCGCAAGTGCGTTCGAAGTGTCGATGATCAATGTGTCCTGCAATTCACATTAATTCTCGCAGCTAGCTGCGTTCTTCATCGACGCACGAGCCGAGTGATCCACCGCTAAGAGTCGTACGAGGTTTTCAAGGGTTTCGTTTCGGCGGGACACCCGCCCCTGGCGCGGCACATCCCACCCACCCCCGCCTCCCTCCCCGGAGGTGGGAGTTGGGGCAGGGGGTTGCCTCTGGCCGGCCAAGTCAGACAGAACACAGCAGAACGGAGGGGTCGGGAAAGGTTCCACACGACGGGGCGTCCGGCGCCAAGCCGCCAGGGCGGGCTCGGACAACCCCACAGGCGCCCGGGGGGCCCCCAACCCTCCCCCAGGGACGCGGGGCAGCGCGCGCACGCGCCGCCGCACACGGCCACGGCCCACACGACGGCCGTCGGGTAGCCCCCTCCCGACGGCCGCGGCGGCAGTGACCGTGGCGCGCCACGCCGCGCGCCACCCCGTCCCCTCGGGGGACGGCGGGGTCTGGGGGGAGACGGGAGGCAGCTCCCGACTACTCCCCGCGGGCCCGACCGCCCCGAACCCCAAGGCGGACGGGCGACACCCCCCCAGGGGTCTTTAAACCTCCGCGCCGGGACGCGCTAGGTACCTGGAAAGGGTGAGGCGGGCGAGGGGCACGGCACGCCCCACGGGCCAACGCCCCGACGTCGACCCCCAACCGCCGCGTCCCCCCACCGGGCCCGCGGCCGCACGCGGGCCTCGGCGCCGCCGGCCCGTGACCGCAGGGGGTTGCCCCGCCGCGCGCCGGCCGACCGCCGGCCCCGGAGGGCCCCGCCGACGCCAGACGACCACCCCCCCCGCCGTCCCCCCCCCCCCCCCGAGACGCGGGGCAGAGCCCGCCCCCGCCCCTCCAACCCTCACACACCCGGCGCGGCCGGCCCCGCCGGACCCCGTCCTCTCGCCCCAGCCCATCCGCTGGTGGGGGGCCCCTACCCGAACCCGCGTTCCCGGGCACCCTTCCCCCCCACACCCCACCACCGAGGGCGGAGGGAAGGGGCTCCGACGGGGAGCTGGGCGCCAAGCGGGCAGGGGACACACGTCAGAGGTACGGGAGAGGCGAAAACAGGGCGGGAGAGCCGGACAGACGGCCGCGGGAGGCGTGGGGGGTGGGGGACGGGGCGGGAGAAAGCCCCGAGGCTCGGAAGGCGTGGGGAGGCGAGGCGCCTGGCGACCGGCGCGGCAGGCCCAGAGCGGCAGACGGACGGCCGGCCGGCGACCGGCCGAGGCAGACCGGCCCAGGGCCGGCGACGGGAGGCGGCGGGGCAAGGCAAGCGGCCCCGCGACGGGGAGCCGCCGCCCGCCACGCCGCACAGCCCGCCAGACGCGACCGGAGG
>NC_141166.1:115000-135000 GCF_055505025.1 Bos grunniens
GCGGAGCACACGCCGGGAAGGCGAAGCGAGAGCATCTGCTGTGTCAGAAGACCCACGGCCCCCACTGACGCCACCCGAGGCGGGGGACAGGAGACCGAAGGTCAGGGCCAGAGGCCGCAACCCAGCCCCCGCCTTCCTCCCCCTCCCCGACGGCCAGGGGGAAAAAAGTCAGGCGAGGGGCCCCGCGGACAGACCGAGAAGAGCAGACACGTTCACCGGGAACACCTGTCCCTCGTCTGGCACGGCTTAGGCCCGGCCCGGGAGAGCACGACCACACCACATCGATCGGATGAGCCAAGGTGGAGCGGGGGGAAGGCACGGCGAGGACAGTCACCAGAGGGGCCCGCTTTAAGCCTCACCGGCAACCTCCGCCCCCCACCTCGCCTCAGGCGAGAGCGGCCCACGACCCCAGGAGGTTCGAGAACGCCTGACACGTGGCACGGAGCCCACAGGGCGGGGGTCGCATCTCAGCCTTCACCGGGTGCCCGCAGCGGGGAGCGCGCAGGGTAGAAGACCCACGGCGCCTCGCCCCGCCGCCCTCGGGTCGCCCAGAGACCGGAGGTGGCACCACGAGTCAGGTCAGCCAGACAACACCACACAGGAGCCGGCGCACAGGCCCAGGCGGGCGGCTCCAGCGGCAAGGGCCGAACCGGGGACCAGAGCTGGCGGCCCGAAGGCCCAGAGCCCCGCGTACATCCAGAGACCCAAAGTTTCCTCGGCGGCAGACACCGAAGCAGACCGTGTCAGCACTTACCTGGTGGTAAAAAAGGCCCATTAAGGGCGACGAAATGACAGCAGCCGACAGCGGGGCCCATCCACGACTCGCATGGAGGACCCCCGGAACCTTGGCCCGGCCACCTGTCCCCAGCGCTACCCCATAAACACCAGGCCCGGAGCTCTCGTGGCGGGGGGGCGGGGGGGGGGGGGGGGAGTCATCTGGTCGACCGGGGGAAGGGGAGCAGGGGGAGGGGGCGCGCGATGGCCAAAGTGGGGGCGCGGACACCCACCAAGGGAGAGGGAGCTGGCCGGGGGCGCCCTCTCCCGCTTCGCCCACACGGGTAGGGGTACCGGTCCGTCGGAGTCTCCGAACGGGGATTTGGCTTTGATGAGCATCAAGAAACAAGAAGGAAGAACCGTCAGCGAGGCGCCTCCAACGAGACGAGCGGGCCCCGACCAGGGACCGCGCCCGGGCGGGACCCAGACCGTCCTAGATGGGGCACCCAGGACGGCCCGAGCCGGTCCCCACCTCCTGACCTGGGTTCAGGGAGGTGGGGAGGGGTGAGACAAAGTCGCATCCGACGACCGAGACCCACGAAGGCACGCTGAAGGGTCGGGCGCGCCCTCCCCGGCCACCCGCGGAAGCAGGGTCCGGTCCATCCACGTCTCCGGACCCATCGGGACTTTGAAAAAGAAACAGCATGTGTGCCAGGAGACGCCTCGGGCGACCGGACCCCACGGGTTGGGGGGGGGGGGGGCGGCCGCACACGCGCCCGCCTCTCCCCGTCAACCCTCACGACTCCGGCGGGCGGGTCCCCACCTCCGGAGCGGGGCCGAGGGCGAAGCACACGCTCCTGAGGGCGGCCCAGGAGGAGTCCGGACCGCCGAGCCCGAGTCCAGGCGCTCCGGGCAGGGAAGACCCTCTCCCTGCCCACCGCGGCGGCCCGGCCCAGGGAGGGTCCGGCCGGTCCTTCTCCGCGGCCACAGGGGCACGGGGAGATGCTGGTCGACCCGGTCCGGCCACCGCAGAGCCCGGCCCCGGAGCGCCGCGACGATCACCCTCCTCAGAAACCTAGAGAACCAATCTCCGGCGACAGCAGGACGTCCCTAGGCCTCGGCGCCACCGGGACTGTCGCCGCCAGCATAGCCGGTGTCTGAGAGCTCTGCCTCGGGCCCGGCGGCTGAGTCACAACCCTCCTGAAGGGCTCGCCGAAGCTCCGGAGGGGGAGGGACAATATACAAGCGGCCGCCAGGTGGCTCCCGACAACCGGCTCGAACGTCCCGAGGACGGGTCGCTGTCGCCGGCCGCCGGGGACGCCGCAGCGCCGGCCGCCCAAACGCCCGAGCTCGGCCCGGAGCCTCCGCCGCCGAGCGACGCGACGCGACGCGACGCGACCCCGGCCGCAGAGGAAGGGAGAGGAGCCGGGAGATCTCTCCCCTGGAGGCTGCCACGAAAGAGCCGCGATCCCCCCCCCCCCCCCCCCCCCCGCCACGCGATTCCAGGGTGGTGGGGGGACATTCCACGGAGACGCGGGCGGGCGGCGGGGGCTCGGGGCGGGGTGGGCGGAGAGAGGGGGCACCAGTGACATCCCAGGAACCCCCGGCCCCCGGCCCCCCGAAAGAGGGGGGCGGGAGGGAGGGAGGGAGAAAAGGAGGGAAGGAGGGAGGGAGGGAGGGAGGGAGGGAGGGAGGGACCGGCAAAGCGAAACCAGGCAAGCGCTGCTGGGAGAACAAAGCCGGACTTTCGAAAGCAGACACGGACACAGACACACAAGCCTAGGAGTAAGAAAGGAAAAGAAGGAGACACTCGGACCCCCAAGAAGAGAAAACAAAACTCAACCTGGGTAGAGACACCGTGACAAAGTCCAGAGACGACACACACAAGCATGCGCGGGTGGGTGGGGAAAGTGCACTAGAGGTCAGGAGAACATGGATTTCAACACCACTGGCCACAAACAGCGGAAAGGCGGACGGCCTGGGAGGTCTGGGGTGGCAGGGCTGCGGGGGGTGGGGGGTGGGGGGTTGGGGGGTTGCGGGGAGGGTGTGGGGGGGTGGTATTGAGGGGCGTGCTGGTGAGGAGGACGGAGTCCATAGGGATCCACTAAATAAACCCCGGGTCCCGTGACAACAGCCACCTCAATGAATACATAACTTTTTCACGTAGCTCAGAAACGAAATGAGACAAAACCACCAGGCAGGAAAGTCAACTCGTGGAACTGTCCTGGCAGCTTAAAAGTCAGAGAGAGAGAGGAGAGGGAGAGGGAGAGGGAGAGGGAGAGGGAGAGGGAGAGGGAGAGGGAGAGGGAGAGGGAGAGGGAGAGGGAGAACGCATACACATGTGCGTATACACGTGTACATATGTATACGCACACGTCATCGCGTCTATATATACGTGCACGCAGGCGTATAAACACACACGTACGAAGGGCATGCTCACGTACACGCACGTGTCTGTGTGCGCACGTGTATGCCTAGGCGTTTCTAGTGTGCGTGTATGCTTGCGTGTATATACGCAGAGGCATCTATACACATACGTACACGGATAGACACAGGCGTGAACACACATGCTCACATGTGCAGAGACGTCGGGATACATAGGCACACACACACACATACACGCGGACGTGTCAACGCATCTAGATGCACGTATAGTGTGTATACGTGTGATGTCTGCGCACAGGTGTGGATGCACGTCTATGCGTACCCGTACGTGGATGCTTGCATAGACACACATATCTGCGTGTGTATGTGCACACGTGTATGTACACACGTATACATACGTACGGACGCATACGCAGACGTCTACAGAGAGCGTATGTACGTCCACACAGACGCACGCGAGAATCTGTGCCTACATACACACGTGTGTATGTATACGTAGACGTGCACGCATGTACGTATGTACAGGTGCCCGTGTGCATCTAGAGTGCCTATACACAGATCGATGTGCATAGATGCACACACATGTATACGCATACGCAAACGCGCGTGTGTATACGTACATGTACATGTGCATCAGTGTATGTGTGCATGTATACCCATGTGTCTGCGTGGATGTCTACGTGCGCGCGTGTGTGGTGTGTGTATCTATGGGTGTACATTCGTACATATATATACTCACAGACACACACGTACATACCCGGGCGGAAACACACATCCGTGTGTGTGTGTGTGTGTGTGTGTGTGTGTGTGTGTGTGTCTGTCTGTCTGTCTGTCTGTCTGTCTGTCCGGGGAAAGCACAAGCATATTGCAAAAGGGGCTTTTCTGTCCAACACCGATCAAGGCGTCAGACACCTCAACCTCCAAAAGGGAAACAACCCCCGATGAGCGAAGTGGGCAGGAGGCCCGAACAGACCCCTTCCTTCCAAAGAAAGGTGGAACAGGCAGACACCCAGAAGCACAAGGTAGAACACACATCCACGGCAGGGCTGGGCTGGGCTGGGCTGGGCTGAGCTGGGGCTCCTGGGGGTGGGGGCGGGCTCACGGAAGCACCCCACCCCGGGGCGTTTCCCTGGACAATGATCCTTCTCATTCGGAGGGGAAAGGCCCAGGAGCCGGGAATCGCAATCACGACAGCAAGTTCGAACCATCAGAGGACAGTGGCTCCTGATGGATCGAACGCGTTTTTTCTGCAGCTGAGAAAACTGTGGGCGGACTCAGAGAGATCAGATCTCATCCCCTGGCGCCTCACAGACAGAGAAACCACATCCCTAGGGAAAAGAGTCCTGCGATGTACACTCCCCCAAAGATTCCCCCATTCGACCCAACCCAGCAACTCCACAGGGTGCCCACGGAGGGAAGGGACAAAGAAGATACGGATGTGTGCATGTGTGGGATCGACCCCTATACCTAGGTCGACTTCCGTACACACATCATGATAGAACTCTGTCTGTGTGCCTATGCCTGGATCTATTCACGTGCACGCGTGCTCACGCGCATGCAGACAGACACACACACACACAGAGGAATGGGACTCAACCACCAGAAGGGAATGAAATCTCACAGTCTGCAGGAACCTGGAGAGACCTTTAGAGGGTATTATGCTACATGAAATACCTCAGATCAGTCGTTTCCATGCAGAACCTACCAAACCATACACGGTGAACAGAACAGAACCAAACAGAAACAGGCTCAGACATACTACAAAGGAACACACCGGGGCGGGGGGGGGGGGGGGGGGGCGGGGGGGGGCGGGGGTGAGGAGAGAGTGAGTGAGTGCCCCTGGCGAGGGAGACAGACGAAGTGGTGCAACCTTCCACTTATGAAATACATGAGTCACGGGCACGTCATCACACCAAATGTCATTTGCCGTGACACCAGGTGGTGACGGACAGTCACTAACTAGATGTATCCTGGTGATGGCTGTGTCATGTGCTACACTAAAACATCGTCTGTACAGCTGAAAATTAAAGGGGGGAACGACCCCCCCCCCCCCAAAGAAAAAGGAAAGGAAGAAGGAAGGAAGGAAGGAAGGAAGGAAGGAAAGAAGGCAAAAGTAAACGTTGGCAGTCAGTTAGACGTCCGTTTGAGAAGAGTGGGACTTGTGTGTGTGTGTGGGGGGGGGGGGGGGGGGAGAAACTAGGGTGAGGAGGAGGAGGAGGAGGAGGAGCAGGAGGAGGAGAAAGAAAAGGACCCGATTGCCTTGAGGGGGAGGAGGAGATGAAAGATCCCAAGAGTGGACAGGACGGTCAGGTGAGTGCCATAGGGAAAGGAAACGAAGCCAAGCAACCGAACACACTCCCAACGGTGGTTTTGTTCAGTCCAAGATCAAGATGGGGACAGCACGGTGTCCTCCAGCACACAGCGACACACAGGCCGCACTCGGCAGGGGGAGTTGGGGATAACCCTGAACGCCGAAGCGGACAAAAGAAGCCGTCACGTTCATCCATGGCTGAAAAGTACCATGGTCCCACGACATTCCAAACTCCTCTCAAACCATTGAAAGACTCTCTCCCTCACTCGCCGTTCAAAATGTAGAGAACAGGAAAGGAGCGAAACGATGGTGGGTGGCTGGCTGGCTGGCTGGATTTCCGTGATGGTGTGATTAGGGAACACATGGACAGAAAAGCATCCGATTCACTTGTGTAAAGAATCTCTCTTGCCTTCTCGGCCTGGTGTCTTTCCTCTGTCTGGATGATTCCCCTCCCCCACCCCACCCCCCCCCACTCCCAGCTTGAAGATCAGCCTCCAAAACGAAGCCCTTTGTGCTCTCCAGGTCCCGCCGCCACGATCTCTTTGGAGCGCCCTTCCGAAGGGGAACGTTTTCATCCACGTCATCGCCCTGAGACAGCTTCAGCCTGTCCCTCCCCCCCCCACCCCCCCCCACTCCACCCCAAGCCCCCCGCCCACCCCCCCCCCTCTCTCCCTCCTGCTCCTCTTCCCCCTCCTCTGAACTGTCGAGCTCCCCTCGCGCTGGCCTCTCACCCCACACGGTGGCAGTGTTGGCCTAGGTATGCTCAGGTGTCTCCTAACCGCATCCGAGTGGACTTGCACTGTTTCTCAGCTGCGTCGTTCAGGGACCATGTTTTTCCTGGCCTTTTCCGCGGGTGGGGGGAGACCCGGACGGGCCGGGGCCAGGCGGGGTGGGGGAGCCTGCGTGTGGGGGGAAGGGTGGGGGCAGAGAGGAGGAGGAGGAGGAGGAGGAGGAACAGGAACACAGCTCCCCAGCGCCAGTGTGTGCCTGCGGCCTGGAAAAGAGATCACGCACCAGGCTGGCTCCGAAAAGGGGATCGATCGGTCAGGAGACCGGGCACGTTTGTGCTTCGCAGAGTCCCTGCAGATCGGACAGGCAGTGGCAAGTGTGGGGCTTCCCACACTTAGAACTGTTCACCCATCGTGGACACAGGCGTCTGGCACACCGGGGGTTAGGCTCTCGGTGCGATCGATGTCCACAAGCCGTAGCCACTGAAACGTGTGCACCCTGGAGCCGCCGCCGCCGTGCAGAGGGAGATCTCATCCGGCTCCGCGGGTCCTTCCCGTGAGTAGGCCGGGATCTCAGGAAGCACAGACATCCAGAGCATTGAGTGAACCTGACCGTCACGCTTTCCGAGTCCAAGTGAACCAGAAGGGAGGGTCCCTCACGTGTGGGTTTGTCTCTCCATCGGAGGCATCCTCTCTTGGAGCCGATTAGGGTGCCGCGGGCCCCGTGGAGCAGAGAGGACAGAGAGTTCCCTTCGGTCCCCTGCTCCTCCCACGGGCGCGCACGGGCACGCTCCCCAACGGTCCTAGGAACATCCTGCCCCAGAGGAGCGTGCCGGCCGGCCACAGCCCACCTACAACGGAGGCGTCCGTGTCCGTCCGTGTCCGTCATCCTCGTCCAGAGTCCCCCGTCTGCCTGCCCTCGCCTTCACGCCTGGCACTGTCCGTCCATTCTGTAGGTTCATATCGAACCTGCCCGGAGCCCGGCGGCATCTTCCCGGATCAGGAATCGATCGAAAACACCCTGTCCCCTGCCTCATCGGCAGGTGGATTCTTCACCACTGGACCACCAGGCAGGGAAGTCCCTTCACAGCCTTCTAAACTCATCTACCCCGAAACAGTCCACGTCGTCCTCCAACTCATTGGACCATCACGACTGAAATGAAGGAAAATATGTGCGTTCGAGAATGTCTTCACTCCTCAGTGCTTCTTGCTTTAGAACCACCAAGGCATCTCTCTCTCTCTCTCTCTCTCTCTCTCTCTCTCTCTCTCTCTCTCTCTCTCACACACACACACACACACACACACACACACACGAACAGAGGTGGGCTCATAGTCCAAAAGAAACCAACGTTTGTGTGTATCCATCCCACTTGCTGTGGCTGTCGTGCCGTCGCTCATCAAAGAAGCTGATCTGATACGGAATCCGATGTCTTCTTCTCTAGGACACGTCGAGAGGCAGCAAGCGTGCCGGTGTGTGAGCACCGAAGGTCAACCCGGCATGATGGAGCCCGGCCAGGTGTGTGCTCAGAGGCCCACCTAGATTCGAACTCCAGTTCCCGGAGGGGAGCGGTGGGAACAGGAGTGTGGACTGCGAGTCCAATCCTCACCTTACAAAAAGGCAAAATCATCCCCTTCCTCCCTTATCGGCGTCTGCACGGCTCCTCCTGGACTCAGGGATCCCATCGAAAGGACGTCCAGGTTGTGTCCTTCTCCCTGGCCCGATCGTTTCGAACCTCTCCAAGAAAAAGCGGTGACGTCAAGAGATCCGTCTTGAGTTCGGGACTGGGGCTTCCCCGGGGGCCCCGTGGTCAACGATCCCGTGCCCATGCAGGAGACGTGGGTTTCGCCCCCGGTCCGGGAAGAGCCCACACGCTACCCATACGCCTCGGTGATGGAGTCTGTGCTCCAGATCCTGGCCGCTGCGAGTGTTGAGCCCACACCCAGCAGCCACTGAAGCCCACGTGCCCCGGCGCCCCTGCCCCCCAAGAGGAACCACAGCCACGAGAAGCCCAGACACACGACCGTAGAGCGACCCCCTCTCTCCACAGAGAGAGAACAGCTTGCACGGCCACGAAGACACACAGAGCACGCCCCCACAGACATCAAATACGTCCAATGATCGTCGAGCGAGACGGCCTGCCTGAGATCGGACGCGAGCGGCCAATACCTAGTCCCGTCACTCGGGAAGCTCCCCGAATCTTCTGTCGATACACATAAAGAAACCCTAGCTCACTGTGCCATGGGCAGCGCGGGGAGCTCTCCGTACAGTGCTGAGAGCACCGTGGAGACGTGACCCGTGGGCACCGTGAGCGTGACTGTTCTCACGAAGTCCCTCACAGTCCGGGCCCTGGAGATCGGCCCACGCGGGCCTGCAGGCGATGGTCGGCCATCCCTCTCGGCTCCCTGCGCGCTCACGGGTCCAGGTGTGCCGTGCCCCCAGCATCCGCTCGCATCTTCTCGGCCTGTCTCCCCCGTGCCGCTCCACTGACTTGGAATCCTTCTCCCCTCTCGTCTCGTCTGACACGTTTTCTTTCCTGTTCGACCATGTCTGGCTCCCCGGGCACCACTTCCCGTCGTTCTTCTCGTCTCACCGCCCTCGTCTCGTGGAAATCATTCTCTGGGTCTCCGCTCTGTTCCCTAAGGACTCTGTCATCCCTCCACTCATCTGGGGATCGACTGGCACCTAGGCAACCCCGGTCCGTGACAACCGTGGTTCCGTGTCTATCGAATGACATGCCGACCGCAGGGGGCTCGTGGACGCGTACGAGCCGTGGAAAGCTGGCACCGGGGAATCATCCCGAGGACACACCCTCCGGTTCCACGGTGCTCACGGGAGCGTTTGGGTCGTCGTCGTCGTCGTCGTCGTCGCCGTATTCCCTAAGACGTACGCAGTCGCGTGGATTCAAACGGCGTCTATTGGGAAAGCACGGATCGCTCCCCGGATCACCGGAGAAGGCCACGGCAACCCACTCCAGTCCTCTCGCCTGGAAACTCCCATGGGCGGAGGAGCCCGGTAGGCCACGGTCCACGGGGTCGGGAAGAGTCGAACACGACCGAGCGACTTCCCTTTCCCTTTTCCCTTCCACGCATCGGAGAAGGCCGTGGCAACCCACTCCAGTGTTCTCGCCTGGAGAATCCCAGGGACAGGGGGGGAGCCTGGCGGGCTGCCGGCTGTGGGGTCGCACAGAGTCGGACACGACGGAAGCGACTTAGCGGCAGCCGCAGCAGCAGCAACCGGATCACCTCAGAAGGACTTAGACACGAGTCTCGGTGGAGAGAGGATGGATCCTGCCAACCATCTCACTTCTGGGTAGACCTCGAAAGAAAATAAAACCTGAAACTCGCAGAGAGAGGCCTGCACCCCCAGGTCCATCGCAGCATCCATTCACAAGAGTCAAGATGGGGACCCAGCCCAAGTGTCCATCAAGGGAAGACTAGATCAAGAAGATACACGATCCAGGTAGAGATCGATCGATAGGGAGATCTAGGTGTCCCAGGTAGCCCCAGGAATGAACACAGTCTTACATCGTGATCGCATGGATGGGACTTAGGGAGTGATGCCCAATGAAGAAGTCAGGTAGAGAAAGAAAAAGAGTTTCTCCTGTCACTGACATGCCATGCAAGGCCACCTAAAACAATGAAAACGATCATCACAGAGCGGCCGGGGGAGGGAGACATGGGAAGATGCCGATGTAACGGCGGGCGGGGGGGGGAACTTCACGGATAAGGTACATATATACTGTCTACGTCACAAAGAGCACGGTGATTCTAAAGAATAGTATTGGTATTATCGTCGTCTCATATTCGGAGAAGGCAACGGCACCCCACTCCAGTCCTCTTGCCCGGAAAATCCCGTGGACGGAGGAGCCCGGTAGGAGCCCGGTAGGCCGCAGTCCACGTTGTCGCACAGAGTCGGACACGACGGAGCGACTTCCCTTCCCGTTTTCCCTTTCACGCCTTGGAGAAGGACATGGCAACCCACCGCAGTGTTCTTGCCTGGAGAACCCCAGGGACGGGGGTGCCCGGCGGGCTACCGTCTACGGGGTCGCACAGATTCGGACACGACGGAAGCGACGCAGCAGCAGCAGCAGCAGCAGCAGCAGCAGCAGCAGCATTATCCTATTCGAAAGTCGCCATGACCGTGGACATGACGCATTCACTTCCCGTACAATGGAAGAAGGACACGGCAACCCACTCCAGTAGTCTTGCCTGGAAAATTCCATGGACGGAGGAGCCTGGTAGGCTACAGTCCGTGGGGTCGCAAAGAGTCCAGCACGACTGAGTGACTTCACTTTCTTTCGCATACAGTCATGGCATGTATGGGTTGTGGTCAAGCCATGAGCTACCGCTTGGGTGGTCATGAATGATTCTTTTGCAACAGACAGGTGCATCAAGTCACCATTCTGTACACGTTAGAACAGAGGATGTTGTATGTCCTTAACGAAGAACATTCTATTTCAATACACCGGGACATGACACACATAACATCACCTAGTTTTATTATCTTTCAATGAATGGTCAGTATTGGCTGCACGCCAAAAAAAAAAAAAAAAAAAAAAAAGGAAAGAAAGAAAAAAGAAAAGAAAGCTTTATTGTGTGTGGGGGTGGGGTGGGGGGTGGGGGGGGGGGAGGGTCTTAGATATTGCCATGCAGGGACACAGATTTCAATAAAACCCAGGGAATGTTCCACAGGAAAGAGTCAGGGGCCTAGAAAGCTGAACCTCGTGAGGTTGTCAAGCCAGCTGAGAGCAATTAGGATTTGCTGTCATGCAACAAGGGACATGTTTCTTCTTCCAGGGTAGACGGTCACAAGGTATTTAGGGAAAGGGGAGGGTGTGAGAGGTATCTTGAATTTCGGGAACACTGTTTCCTTAGATGATCTGGAGGCCTCTGGGACCCAGTCAGTGCTCCAAGTGGACATTCCATCCAGACTGAGACACACGGACCTCTTCCTCGATGGCCTCCCCTCTCTATTTGGGGGAGCTCTCTCGGCCACGCTGATTCCACTTGGATGTGTCTTTCCCACGTCACACCCTTTGGCATTCAAAGATATCCTTCCATCGTTTTCTAAAGAGACCCGGTGTATGTATCTTTGGAGCGATGATGAGCATCAGACACGATCCCTCTCCGTGGCGCGGTTTCGGGCACGACACACCAAGACGGGGACACATACATTCCACGTCCCTCTCGGCCATCGAGAGAGGCCGTGTACGGCACGTGATGCCACGGGACCGGTGAGGTCCTCGGGTTCAGCCCTCCCTCGACTTGGCTGTGGTCTTTGGTTTTGTTCTGTTCCGTGTGTGCTTTCTGACCCACGTGATCTCTCCGGATAGGGCACCCCATCCAAGCTCAAACCCATCGAGTCTGTGTGACTCCTATTCACGCATCAGGTGGGGATATCGACGCCCTCCACGTGGATCCATCACAATCGCCGTTCTGGGTTCAGGAGGATCCTGTTGTGTGTTCTGGGCGCGCTACGTGCTGTCCGTGTGAACTGTGGAATGAGGTTCGTGACATTGAACAGGAGACAGGGATCAAGACCATCCCCATGGAAAAGAAATGCCACAAAGCAAAATGGCTGTCTGGGGAGGCCTGACACATAGCTGTGAGGAGAAGAGAAGCGAAAACAGAGGAGAAAAGGAAAGATACACACATCTGAATGCAGAGTTCCAAAGAATAGCAAGAAGAGATAAGAAAGCCTTCTTCAGCGATCAATGCAAAGACATAGAGGAAAAGCACAGAATGGGATAGACTAGGGATCTCTTCCAGAAACTCAGAGATACCAAAGGAACATTTCATGCAAAGATGGGCTCGATACAGGACAGAAATGGTATGGACCCAACAGAAGCAGAAGATATTCAGAAGAGATGGCAAGAATACACAGAAGACCCTTACAAAAACGATCTTCACGACCCAGATAATCACGATGGTGTGATCCCTGACCTAGAGCCAGACATCCTGGAATGTGAAGTCAAGTGGGCCTTAGAAAGCATCACTACGAACAAAGCTAGTGGAGGTGATGGAATGCCAGTGGAGCTCTTCCAAATCCTGAAAGATGATGCGGTGAAAGTGCTGCACTCAATATGCCAGCACATTTGGAAAACTCAGCAGTGGCCACAGGACTGGAAAAGGTCCGTTTTCATTCCGATCCCAAAGAAAGGCAATGCCAAAGAATGCTCACACGACCGCACACTTGCACTCATCTCACACGCTAGTAGAGTCATGCTCAAAATTCTCCAAGCCAGGCTTCAGCAATATGTGCACCGTGAACTTCCTGATGTGCAAGCTGGTTTTCGAAAAGGCAGAGGAACCAGAGATCCGATTGCCAACCTCCGCTGGATCATGGAAAAAGCAAGAGAGTTCCAGAAAAGCATCTATTTCTGCTTTCTTGACTATGCCAAAGCCTTTGACGGTGTGGATCACAGTAAACTGTGGAAAATTCTGGAAGAGATGGGAATACCAGACCACCTGACCTGCCTCTTGAGAAATCTGTACGCAGGTCAGGAAGCAACAGTTCGAACTGGACATGGAACCACAGACTGGTTCCAAATAGGAAAAGGAGCTCGTCAAGGCTGTCTATCGTCACCCTGTGTATTTAACTTATACGCAGAGAACATCATGAGAAACGCTGGACTGGAAGACACACACGCTGGAACCAAGATTGCCGGGAGAACTATCAATCACCTCGGATGTGCAGATGACACCACCCTCATGGCAGAAAGTGAAGAGGAACTCAAGAGCCTCTTGATGACAGTGAAAGAGGAGAGTGAAAAAGTGGGCTTAAAGCTCCACATTCAGAAAACGAAGATCACGGCATCCGGTCCCATCACTTCATGGGAAATAGATGGGGAACCAGTGGACACGGTGTCAGACTTTATTTTTCTGGGCTCCAAAATCACTGCAGATGGTGACTGCAGCCATGAACTTAAAAGACGCTTACTCCTTGGAAGGAAAGTGATGACCCACCTAGATAGCATATTCCAAAGCAGAGACATTCCTTTGCCAACAAAGGTTCGTCCAGTCAAGGCTACGGTTTTTCCTGTGGTCATGTATGGATGTGAGCGTTGGACCGCGAAGAAGGCTGAGCGCCGAAAGAATGGATGCTTTTGAGAGAATGGTGGTGTTGGAGAAGACTCCTGAGGGTCCCTTGGACCGCAAGGAGATCCAACCAGTCCATTCTGAAGGCGACCAACCCAGGGATTTCTTCGGAAGGACTGATGCGAAAGCTGAGACTCCAGTCCTTTGGCCACCTCATGCGAAGAGTTGACTCATTGGAAAAGACTCTGATGCTGGGAGGGATTGGGGGCAGGAGGAGAAGGGGACGACAGAGGAGGAGATGGCTGGATGGCATCACTGACTCCATGGACGTGAGTCTCAGTGAACTCCGGGAGTTGGTGATGGACAGGGAGGCCTGGCGTGCCGCGCTTCATGGGGTCGCCAAGAGTCGGACACGACTGAGCGACTGATCTGATCTGATCTGATCTGATGTGCTGTCCGTGATCTCACGTGCCTTTCGGGCATGGGTGATGGAGACGGACACCAAGCGGCAGGGCGGCCATCTGGCATCTCGGCCTAGAGCGGTTTCACAAGTGACATCTCAGAACCGGGGCTGAGACAGCCATCCCTCCCCGGGCCCCCCTCGGTGGCCGGGATGGGGGTGGGGTGGGGGAGTGTGAGGTTAGGGAGACGGGAGTGGGGGGGCTGGGCTAAGGGTCGGGGTCGGGGGGGGGGGGGGGGGCGGCGCGCGAGGCGAGGGGACCGTCCCAGTCCCCCTGAGAAGTGAAGGCAGGTTCCGTCCCCCTGAGAACTTCCTGCCTTCAGGCGTGTGAGAGGCGTAGGTTTCTCTCCAATCCACGGCCACGCATCATTTTCCGCCCTGTTCAAAAACACAGACAAAAAACGTATTTGTTTATCTCGGCTTGTTTTCTGGCCGAGGCCAAAGACCTCTTCAAGCGTGTCCAAAGGGTCTGACAGGATGGGAGGGTGCAGGTCAATCCATGTGTCAAGAGATCCAGAGAACCTGTCACAACTGTGACTCGGGCGTTTTTCAGAAACAGGCCCATCTGGATGTATTCCCTGGACAGGAGTCACCCCAGAAGTTTCCTTGAAGGGATCGAGTTGCAGGAGTCGGGGTCGTGGCCCCGCCGCCGCCGCCGCCGCCGCCGCCGCCGCCGCCAAAGGGCCCCCTCAGCCCGGCAGGCCGGCAGGCCGGCAGGCCGGCAGGCCAGCAGGCCCTGCAGGCAGGGGCTATTGTCTGTGGGCCCCACCCCCACCTTCCCCCACCCTCCCCCTGCAGGGCCTCGCCGGATAGCTTCATTCAAATGCAGAAAGCTTTCCAGTCAAGTCAGAGCCTCTGACTTCGCCTCGAGCTTCTCTCTATTGAATGGTGATCCGCCCCACCCAGCCATTCCATGTCTCCACCTTGAGACGGCCCCTTCGGCACCGCGCGGAGGAAGGGGGCTGGGGGGTGGGGAGGGAGGCCGAGGGACAGATTCGCCTCGTGTCAGGCCAAAGGAGTCTCCTCCTTTTGGTAACCCAGGAAACCCCGCTCACGCGTGTGAGGATCACGGACGTGCGTGGAAACAGCCACCGTCCCTTGACATCTTCCCCTCCGTGGGAGGAGGTTTTCCTCCCTGCCTGCCTTCAGAGGGACAGAAAAGGAGGGAGGGGCAGAGCGTTCCTCTGGCGCTGGCCGGCTCTTAAGTCACTTGACTCCAAAACACTCCACAGGGCACGGAGGTTCACGTGCAGTGGGGTGGGGTGGGGTGGGGTGGGGTGGGGACGGCGGCCTACTCCGGACCCCACCAGTTTTCCCTCCTCTTGACACTTGCCTGGAACCCATGAAAAGCTGAGCTGGTGACTGTGTGTGTGAGTGCGTGCATGTACGCGTGTACATGAGAGACGGCGCGTGTGCGTGTGCGTGTGCGTGTGCGTGTGCGTGTGCGTGTGCATGGACGTGAGAGAAAAAGAAAGGGAAAAAAAAAAAAAAAATCCAGAAGGAAGGAAGGAAGGAAGGAAGGAGGGAAGGAGGAGGGAGGGACGAAATAGGTTAGTTCGTAGGGGCCTCCGTGTCATGGCAAGAGTTTCTGAGCACAGATCCTCCGTTCAGGGAAACAGTGATCGTATCTCCTCTCAGGAGGCCGTGATGTCGATGGACGGGTGCGGGAAAGCAGGCCTGGGGTGCAAGCCATCAGGTTTTTTGTGTGTGTGTGTGTGTTTTTTCCCTCAGAGGCACTTGTAGGGAAACCAAGGAAACACACAGGTTCATCCCTGGAGCGGATTCGAGAAACCAGTCGGCAGAGGGAGAGGCAGTCTAGGAGGTTGATTTTTAGACGTCAGGGTCGGGCCCTGGAGCGGGTTGCCATGTCCTTCTCCAGGAGGCCTTCCTGGCCCGGGGATGGAACCCGGGTCTCCTGCATCGCAGGCAGACTCTTGACCGTGTGAGCCACCAGGGAAGCTCCGTCAGAAACATTCACCAAGTCCTCTAGCTTCCATCCGCAGGGCTTCAGGCACAGGGCCTTTTGAGTTCTCCGTCAGAAGGGCAAGAGAACATGGGACGTTGGTCCCTCCCCCCCGAGAGAGGGTTGTTTGATAACGGAGGCAGCTCGGAACACTTCAGGCTCCAGTCCCCCTCTCGGGTGAAGAACCACACGCAAAGCAACACACACACACACACACACACACATATAGGACACGACTCTCCTATCCGGAAGTGTGTACCCCCGTTTCACGGAAACATCCTCTGGGCCCCTAAGGAACGTGTGGCAATCACTCTGGCCAAGGAGATAAGAATCCTCCACGGAGAGTTTCTGAAGTCTGGAAGGACCAGGTCGAGAGAAAAAGAGAGACGATTCCCTTCTGCTGAGAGGGGTGCTGTATGAAGCGACCAAGGGGATGTCCATCTTTCCAAATTCCCATTTTAAACCTCGTGTCCTTTTCGGTCCTTTGTTTTTCCCTTTGTATCTGGAAAGCAACAGGTGGAACGGTAGGTCCTTTCATTATTTTCTTTCTTTCTTTCTCTCTTTCTTTCTTTCTTTCTTTTTCCTGCCTGCCTGCCTGCCTGCCTGCCCGCCCGCCCGTCCCTCCATCTGTCTTCTCTCTGTCTCTCTCGCTTTTCACTCAGGTTAGGGAATTAAAAAAAAAAAAAAGAGGACTCTGTATTTCTGCAGGTCAGGAAGCAACAGTGAAAACTAGACGTAGAACCCAACAGGCTGGTTCCAAATAAGGGAAAGGAGTCCATCAAGGCTGTCTATCGTCACCCTGCTTATTGAATGTACACGCTGAGTACACATCATGAGGAGCGCTGGGCTGGATGAAGCACAAGCTGGAATGAAGATGGCCGGGAGACATATCCATCCCCTCAGATATGCACACGACAGCACCCTCACGGCAGAAATGAAGCCCAGGGTGGGTTTCCAAAGTCGTGTTCGTTTCAGGTGTTCAGTCTTTTCCCTTGGAGAGGTTCATGCAACATCATACGTCTACTTTCCCGTGCTGGCATAGTATATAGTAGGTGCTTGTGGATTCTTTGGATGTACAGTTTATGTGTCCATGTGCAACCAGCCCTCCTAAGTGGACCGTCCTGCCCTTCCTCCCCCCGCCCCAGCCCCCCCCCCCCCCCCATCCTCTTTTCCTCAAGAAGTCAGGCATCCACTTCAGCCTCCTGTTCCTCAGTTCATCCAACCCCATGGAGGAAGTCATTCCTCCAGTTTTTCCATCGGTTCTCTACACCTCGCCTGATGGTGGCGGGTGACTGGAAGACTGACAGTTCTGAAGAACTTTGCAAGAGCTTTGGGTGAAGCGTGTCCATCAGTAAAGACCATGGAAGGTATGCCCCACGTGGCAAACACCATTGCTTTGAGTTGTGGTCGGTTTGCCTGGCTTCAGTGAGGGACGGAAGGGAGGCTTCCACCTTCCACAGAGAAAGCTATCCCTAGCGTACCAAGGACGTTTGACAACCCCCCGCCACCCCAGGTTACAGGCGCGACAGGTCAGACTGTAGCAATCATCATGTCCAGGGTGTATTTACAACAGGCAGACTCATCTTAAAGGCACTCTGTCCTGTGAAGGTGGAGGGAGGGGAGCGAGAGGCAGAGGGACGACGACAGAGGAAGGAAGGAGAAAAAGAGGGGACAGGAACACACAGAGTGGGGCGGGGTGGGGGGGGGTGAGGCATGTGTGGCGTGTCTGTGACATGCCCAGGTGGTGTTGCGTGGGTGGAGAGTGTGCGGCCCTGTGTGTGTGTGTGTGTGTGTGTGTGTGTGTATGGGGGGGGAGGGGGTAGGTGTGTGGTGTGAGTGTGTTGTGTATAGCTGCCACGGGGGGCCGTGTGGGCGGCATGGGTGTGTGCGTGTGGCGTCCGCCTGTGGGTGCGGGGGCAGAGACAGAGGCCGAGAGACACAGCCAGGCAAAGGACAACGCAGTGTGTGTGTTGGGGGGGCGGGGAGGGGGTGGTGGGGGTGGGTGGTGTGTGGCCGGTGTGAAGGGCCCTGCGTGTGTGTGGGCGGGCTGTGTGTGTGGTGTGGGCGGCATGGGTGTGTGCGTGTGGCGTGCGCCTGTGGATGCGGGTCTGGGGGGGCGGGGTCAGAGACAGAGGCCAAGAGACACAGCCAGGCAAAGGACAACAAAGTGTGTGTGTGGGGGGGGGGGGGGGGGCGGGGCGGGGCCGGGGGGGGGGAGGTGTGTGTGTGTGTGGCCAGGTGGGGGGGAGGTGTGTGTGGTGTGGGGGTGGCGGGGCGGGGTGTGAGAGTGTGTGTGTGTGTGTGCGCGCGCGCGTGCGTGTGGGCATGCATGTGGTGTGTGGGCAGAGGCAGAGCGTCACATCCAGGCATAGGACAACGCTGTGTGTGTGTGTGTGTGTGTGTGTGCGCGCGCGTGGGCGTGCGTATGTGTGTGGTGTGGGCCGGGTGTCTGTGTGTTGGGGGCGGGGGGGGGAGGCGAGGCAGTGTGTGGCGTTGTGGCATGCTCAGGTGGTAGTGCGTGGGTGGTGTGTGTGGCCGTGTGAGTGTTTTGGGGTGGGGGGGGAGGTTGGTGTGTGGTGTGGGTTTGTTGTGTATAGGTGCCACGAGGGCGCGTGTGGGCCGCATGGGTGTGTGCGTGTGGGGTGCGCCTGTGGGTGCGGGGCGGCAGAGACAGAGGCCGAGAGAGACAGCCAGGCAAAGGACAACGCTGTGTGTGTGTGGGTGGGTGTGTGGGTGTGGTGTGAAGGGCCCTGCGTGTGGGCGGGGTGTGTGTGTGTGGTGTGGGCGGCATGGGTGTGTGTGTGTGGCGTGCACCTGTGGGTGCAGGGGCAGAGACAGAGGCCGAGAGACACAGCCAGGCAAAGGACAACAAAGTGTGTGTGGGGGGGCGGGGGGCGGGGCGGGGGAGGTGTGTGTGGTGTGGGGTGGCGGGGCGGGGTGTGAGAGTGTGTGTGTGTGTGCGCGCGCGCGCGTGCGTGTGGGCATGCATGTGGTGTGTGGGCAGAGGCAGAGCGTCACATCCAGGCATAGGACAACGCTGTGTGTGTGTGTGTGTGTGTGTGTGTGTGTGTGTGTGTGCGTGTGCGCGCGCGTGGGCGTGCGTATGTGTGTGGTGTGGGCCGGGTGTCTGTGTGTTGGGGGGGGGGGGGGCGAGGCAGTGTGTGGCGTTGTGGCATGCTCAGGTGGTAGTGCGTGGGTGGTGTGTGTGGCCGTGTGAGTGTTTTGGGGTGGGGGGGGGGGTTGGTGTGTGGTGTGGGTTTGTTGTGTATAGGTGCCACGAGGGCGCGTGTGGGCCGCATGGGTGTGTGCGTGTGGGGTGCGCCTGTGGGTGCGGGGCGGCAGAGACAGAGGCCGAGAGAGACAGCCAGGCAAAGGACAACGCTGTGTGTGTGTGGGTGGGTGTGTGGGTGTGGTGTGAAGGGCCCTGCGTGTGGGCGGGGTGTGTGTGTGTGGTGTGGGCGGCATGGGTGTGTGTGTGTGGCGTGCACCTGTGGGTGCAGGGGCAGAGACAGAGGCCGAGAGACACAGCCAGGCAAAGGACAACAAAGTGTGTGTGGGGGGGCGGGGGGCGGGGCGGGGGAGGTGTGTGTGGTGTGGGGTGGCGGGGCGGGGTGTGAGAGTGTGTGTGTGTGTGCGCGCGCGCGCGTGCGTGTGGGCATGCATGTGGTGTGTGGGCAGAGGCAGAGCGTCACATCCAGGCATAGGACAACGCTGTGTGTGTGTGTGTGTGTGTGTGTGTGTGTGTGTGTGTGCGTGTGCGCGCGCGTGGGCGTGCGTATGTGTGTGGTGTGGGCCGGGTGTCTGTGTGTTGGGGGGGGGGGGGGGCGAGGCAGTGTGTGGCGTTGTGGCATGCTCAGGTGGTAGTGCGTGGGTGGTGTGTGTGGCCGTGTGAGTGTTTTGGGGTGGGGGGGGGGGTTGGTGTGTGGTGTGGGTTTGTTGTGTATAGGTGCCACGAGGGCGCGTGTGGGCCGCATGGGTGTGTGCGTGTGGGGTGCGCCTGTGGGTGCGGGGCGGCAGAGACAGAGGCCGAGAGAGACAGCCAGGCAAAGGACAACGCTGTGTGTGTGTGGGTGGGTGTGTGGGTGTGGTGTGAAGGGCCCTGCGTGTGGGCGGGGTGTGTGTGTGTGGTGTGGGCGGCATGGGTGTGTGTGTGTGGCGTGCACCTGTGGGTGCAGGGGCAGAGACAGAGGCCGAGAGACACAGCCAGGCAAAGGACAACAAAGTGTGTGTGGGGGGGCGGGGGGCGGGGCGGGGGAGGTGTGTGTGGTGTGGGGTGGCGGGGCGGGGTGTGAGAGTGTGTGTGTGTGTGTGCGCGCGCGCGCGTGCGTGTGGGCATGCATGTGGTGTGTGGGCAGAGGCAGAGCGTCACAGCCAGGCAAAGGACAATGCAGTGTGTGTGTG
>NC_141166.1:150000-170000 GCF_055505025.1 Bos grunniens
GCGCTCTTGGCAGCCTCCACGGCGGCCACTGCGCACTCGGGAGGGGCAGCAGCTGGGGGGTCCGATACCCCAAGGCTCCCTCTCGGATCGCTAGAGAAGGCTTTCTCACCGAGGGCTCGCCGCCCCTCACCCGGATCGTCTCTCTCCTTCGGGCCCACGGAGGCGCTCCACGAGCCACCAGTCCTCAGCTGGGGTGGGAGGGGTCTGCGGTACAGGTAGGCGGACCACCGACACAGGAGCGTCTGCGCGGCCGGGGCCAGCGCAGAGCCCCGCGTCCCGTCCCCTGCAAGGCCTCACCCGTCAGCCTCGACGACGAGGGGAACAGGCACGCCTCTCCTACCGCCTCGACCCCCCCCAAAAGAGAGCCCACTCACGGGACACACACACACCACCGCGGTGGGGACCCGAGGAGGACACCGGGGTTAAGGGAAACGACACCACCGCTCGGCCTCAGGCACCTGAGCGACGACCTGGAGCGCTCCAGGAGCACCACCGAGGATCCAACGAGGCACGCTCGCGCACCCACACGGGGGGGCACAGCGCAGCAGCGGTACAGCCCTCCCCACCGCGGGGAGGGCCGCTCGCGGAGCACACGCCGGGAAGGCGAAGCGAGAGCATCTGCTGTGTCAGAAGACCCACGGCCCCCACTGACGCCACCCGAGGCGGGGGACAGGAGACCGAAGGTCAGGGCCAGAGGCCGCAACCCAGCCCCCGCCTTCCTCCCCCTCCCCGACGGCCAGGGGGAAAAAAGTCAGGCGAGGGGCCCCGCGGACAGACCGAGAAGAGCAGACACGTTCACCGGGAACACCTGTCCCTCGTCTGGCACGGCTTAGGCCCGGCCCGGGAGAGCACGACCACACCACATCGATCGGATGAGCCAAGGTGGAGCGGGGGGAAGGCACGGCGAGGACAGTCACCAGAGGGGCCCGCTTTAAGCCTCACCGGCAACCTCCGCCCCCCACCTCGCCTCAGGCGAGAGCGGCCCACGACCCCAGGAGGTTCGAGAACGCCTGACACGTGGCACGGAGCCCACAGGGCGGGGGTCGCATCTCAGCCTTCACCGGGTGCCCGCAGCGGGGAGCGCGCAGGGTAGAAGACCCACGGCGCCTCGCCCCGCCGCCCTCGGGTCGCCCAGAGACCGGAGGTGGCACCACGAGTCAGGTCAGCCAGACAACACCACACAGGAGCCGGCGCACAGGCCCAGGCGGGCGGCTCCAGCGGCAAGGGCCGAACCGGGGACCAGAGCTGGCGGCCCGAAGGCCCAGAGCCCCGCGTACATCCAGAGACCCAAAGTTTCCTCGGCGGCAGACACCGAAGCAGACCGTGTCAGCACTTACCTGGTGGTAAAAAAGGCCCATTAAGGGCGACGAAATGACAGCAGCCGACAGCGGGGCCCATCCACGACTCGCATGGAGGACCCCCGGAACCTTGGCCCGGCCACCTGTCCCCAGCGCTACCCCATAAACACCAGGCCCGGAGCTCTCGTGGCGGGGGGGCGGGGGGGGGGGGGGGGAGTCATCTGGTCGACCGGGGGAAGGGGAGCAGGGGGAGGGGGCGCGCGATGGCCAAAGTGGGGGCGCGGACACCCACCAAGGGAGAGGGAGCTGGCCGGGGGCGCCCTCTCCCGCTTCGCCCACACGGGTAGGGGTACCGGTCCGTCGGAGTCTCCGAACGGGGATTTGGCTTTGATGAGCATCAAGAAACAAGAAGGAAGAACCGTCAGCGAGGCGCCTCCAACGAGACGAGCGGGCCCCGACCAGGGACCGCGCCCGGGCGGGACCCAGACCGTCCTAGATGGGGCACCCAGGACGGCCCGAGCCGGTCCCCACCTCCTGACCTGGGTTCAGGGAGGTGGGGAGGGGTGAGACAAAGTCGCATCCGACGACCGAGACCCACGAAGGCACGCTGAAGGGTCGGGCGCGCCCTCCCCGGCCACCCGCGGAAGCAGGGTCCGGTCCATCCACGTCTCCGGACCCATCGGGACTTTGAAAAAGAAACAGCATGTGTGCCAGGAGACGCCTCGGGCGACCGGACCCCACGGGTTGGGGGGGGGGGGGGCGGCCGCACACGCGCCCGCCTCTCCCCGTCAACCCTCACGACTCCGGCGGGCGGGTCCCCACCTCCGGAGCGGGGCCGAGGGCGAAGCACACGCTCCTGAGGGCGGCCCAGGAGGAGTCCGGACCGCCGAGCCCGAGTCCAGGCGCTCCGGGCAGGGAAGACCCTCTCCCTGCCCACCGCGGCGGCCCGGCCCAGGGAGGGTCCGGCCGGTCCTTCTCCGCGGCCACAGGGGCACGGGGAGATGCTGGTCGACCCGGTCCGGCCACCGCAGAGCCCGGCCCCGGAGCGCCGCGACGATCACCCTCCTCAGAAACCTAGAGAACCAATCTCCGGCGACAGCAGGACGTCCCTAGGCCTCGGCGCCACCGGGACTGTCGCCGCCAGCATAGCCGGTGTCTGAGAGCTCTGCCTCGGGCCCGGCGGCTGAGTCACAACCCTCCTGAAGGGCTCGCCGAAGCTCCGGAGGGGGAGGGACAATATACAAGCGGCCGCCAGGTGGCTCCCGACAACCGGCTCGAACGTCCCGAGGACGGGTCGCTGTCGCCGGCCGCCGGGGACGCCGCAGCGCCGGCCGCCCAAACGCCCGAGCTCGGCCCGGAGCCTCCGCCGCCGAGCGACGCGACGCGACGCGACGCGACCCCGGCCGCAGAGGAAGGGAGAGGAGCCGGGAGATCTCTCCCCTGGAGGCTGCCACGAAAGAGCCGCGATCCCCCCCCCCCCCCCCCCGCCACGCGATTCCAGGGTGGTGGGGGGACATTCCACGGAGACGCGGGCGGGCGGCGGGGGCTCGGGGCGGGGTGGGCGGAGAGAGGGGGCACCAGTGACATCCCAGGAACCCCCGGCCCCCGGCCCCCCGAAAGAGGGGGGCGGGAGGGAGGGAGGGAGAAAAGGAGGGAAGGAGGGAGGGAGGGAGGGAGGGAGGGAGGGAGGGACCGGCAAAGCGAAACCAGGCAAGCGCTGCTGGGAGAACAAAGCCGGACTTTCGAAAGCAGACACGGACACAGACACACAAGCCTAGGAGTAAGAAAGGAAAAGAAGGAGACACTCGGACCCCCAAGAAGAGAAAACAAAACTCAACCTGGGTAGAGACACCGTGACAAAGTCCAGAGACGACACACACAAGCATGCGCGGGTGGGTGGGGAAAGTGCACTAGAGGTCAGGAGAACATGGATTTCAACACCACTGGCCACAAACAGCGGAAAGGCGGACGGCCTGGGAGGTCTGGGGTGGCAGGGCTGCGGGGGGTGGGGGGTGGGGGGTTGGGGGGTTGCGGGGAGGGTGTGGGGGGGTGGTATTGAGGGGCGTGCTGGTGAGGAGGACGGAGTCCATAGGGATCCACTAAATAAACCCCGGGTCCCGTGACAACAGCCACCTCAATGAATACATAACTTTTTCACGTAGCTCAGAAACGAAATGAGACAAAACCACCAGGCAGGAAAGTCAACTCGTGGAACTGTCCTGGCAGCTTAAAAGTCAGAGAGAGAGAGGAGAGGGAGAGGGAGAGGGAGAGGGAGAGGGAGAGGGAGAGGGAGAGGGAGAGGGAGAGGGAGAGGGAGAGGGAGAACGCATACACATGTGCGTATACACGTGTACATATGTATACGCACACGTCATCGCGTCTATATATACGTGCACGCAGGCGTATAAACACACACGTACGAAGGGCATGCTCACGTACACGCACGTGTCTGTGTGCGCACGTGTATGCCTAGGCGTTTCTAGTGTGCGTGTATGCTTGCGTGTATATACGCAGAGGCATCTATACACATACGTACACGGATAGACACAGGCGTGAACACACATGCTCACATGTGCAGAGACGTCGGGATACATAGGCACACACACACACATACACGCGGACGTGTCAACGCATCTAGATGCACGTATAGTGTGTATACGTGTGATGTCTGCGCACAGGTGTGGATGCACGTCTATGCGTACCCGTACGTGGATGCTTGCATAGACACACATATCTGCGTGTGTATGTGCACACGTGTATGTACACACGTATACATACGTACGGACGCATACGATACGCAGACGTCTACAGAGAGCGTATGTACGTCCACACAGACGCACGCGAGAATCTGTGCCTACATACACACGTGTGTATGTATACGTAGACGTGCACGCATGTACGTATGTACAGGTGCCCGTGTGCATCTAGAGTGCCTATACACAGATCGATGTGCATAGATGCACACACATGTATACGCATACGCAAACGCGCGTGTGTATACGTACATGTACATGTGCATCAGTGTATGTGTGCATGTATACCCATGTGTCTGCGTGGATGTCTACGTGCGCGCGTGTGTGGTGTGTGTATCTATGGGTGTACATTCGTACATATATATACTCACAGACACACACGTACATACCCGGGCGGAAACACACATCCGTGTGTGTGTGTGTGTGTGTGTGTGTGTGTGTGTGTGTGTCTGTCTGTCTGTCTGTCTGTCTGTCTGTCCGGGGAAAGCACAAGCATATTGCAAAAGGGGCTTTTCTGTCCAACACCGATCAAGGCGTCAGACACCTCAACCTCCAAAAGGGAAACAACCCCCGATGAGCGAAGTGGGCAGGAGGCCCGAACAGACCCCTTCCTTCCAAAGAAAGGTGGAACAGGCAGACACCCAGAAGCACAAGGTAGAACACACATCCACGGCAGGGCTGGGCTGGGCTGGGCTGGGCTGAGCTGGGGCTCCTGGGGGTGGGGGCGGGCTCACGGAAGCACCCCACCCCGGGGCGTTTCCCTGGACAATGATCCTTCTCATTCGGAGGGGAAAGGCCCAGGAGCCGGGAATCGCAATCACGACAGCAAGTTCGAACCATCAGAGGACAGTGGCTCCTGATGGATCGAACGCGTTTTTTCTGCAGCTGAGAAAACTGTGGGCGGACTCAGAGAGATCAGATCTCATCCCCTGGCGCCTCACAGACAGAGAAACCACATCCCTAGGGAAAAGAGTCCTGCGATGTACACTCCCCCAAAGATTCCCCCATTCGACCCAACCCAGCAACTCCACAGGGTGCCCACGGAGGGAAGGGACAAAGAAGATACGGATGTGTGCATGTGTGGGATCGACCCCTATACCTAGGTCGACTTCCGTACACACATCATGATAGAACTCTGTCTGTGTGCCTATGCCTGGATCTATTCACGTGCACGCGTGCTCACGCGCATGCAGACAGACACACACACACACAGAGGAATGGGACTCAACCACCAGAAGGGAATGAAATCTCACAGTCTGCAGGAACCTGGAGAGACCTTTAGAGGGTATTATGCTACATGAAATACCTCAGATCAGTCGTTTCCATGCAGAACCTACCAAACCATACACGGTGAACAGAACCGAACCAAACAGAAACAGGCTCAGACATACTACAAAGGAACACACCGGGGCGGGGGGGGCGGGGCGGGGGGGCGGGGGTGAGGAGAGAGTGAGTGAGTGCCCCTGGCGAGGGAGACAGACGAAGTGGTGCAACCTTCCACTTATGAAATACATGAGTCACGGGCACGTCATCACACCAAATGTCATTTGCCGTGACACCAGGTGGTGACGGACAGTCACTAACTAGATGTATCCTGGTGATGGCTGTGTCATGTGCTACACTAAAACATCGTCTGTACAGCTGAAAATTAAAGGGGGGAACGACCCCCCCCCCCCAAAGAAAAAGGAAAGGAAGAAGGAAGGAAGGAACGAAGGAAGGAAAGAAGGCAAAAGTAAACGTTGGCAGTCAGTTAGACGTCCGTTTGAGAAGAGTGGGACTTGTGTGTGTGTGTGTGTGGGGGGGGGGGGGGGGAGAAACTAGGGTGAGGAGGAGGAGGAGGAGGAGGAGGAGCAGGAGGAGGAGAAAGAAAAGGACCCGATTGCCTTGAGGGGGAGGAGGAGATGAAAGATCCCAAGAGTGGACAGGACGGTCAGGTGAGTGCCATAGGGAAAGGAAACGAAGCCAAGCAACCGAACACACTGCCAACGGTGGTTTTGTTCAGTCCAAGATCAAGATGGGGACAGCACGGTGTCCTCCAGCACACAGCGACACACAGGCCTCACTCGGCAGGGGGAGTTGGGGATAACCCTGAACGCCGAAGCGGACAAAAGAAGCCGTCACGTTCATCCATGGCTGAAAAGTACCATGGTCCCACGACATTCCAAACTCCTCTCAAACCATTGAAAGACTCTCTCCCTCACTCGCCGTTCAAAATGTAGAGAACAGGAAAGGAGCGAAACGATGGTGGGTGGCTGGCTGGCTGGCTGGATTTCCGTGATGGTGTGATTAGGGAACACATGGACAGAAAAGCATCCGATTCACTTGTGTAAAGAATCTCTCTTGCCTTCTCGGCCTGGTGTCTTTCCTCTGTCTGGATGATTCCCCTCCCCCACCCCACCCCCCCCCACTCCCAGCTTGAAGATCAGCCTCCAAAACGAAGCCCTTTGTGCTCTCCAGGTCCCGCCGCCACGATCTCTTTGGAGCGCCCTTCCGAAGGGGAACGTTTTCATCCACGTCATCGCCCTGAGACAGCTTCAGCCTGTCCCTCCCCCCCCCCCCCACCCACCCCACCCCCACTCCACCCCAAGCCCCCCGCCCACCCCCCCTCTCTCCCTCCTGCTCCTCTTCCCCCTCCTCTGAACTGTCGAGCTCCCCTCGCGCTGGCCTCTCACCCCACACGGTGGCAGTGTTGGCCTAGGTATGCTCAGGTGTCTCCTAACCGCATCCGAGTGGACTTGCACTGTTTCTCAGCTGCGTCGTTCAGGGACCATGTTTTTCCTGGCCTTTTCCGCGGGTGGGGGAGACCCGGACGGGCCGGGGCCAGGCGGGGTGGGGGAGCCTGCGTGTGGGGGGAAGGGTGGGGGCAGAGAGGAGGAGGAGGAGGAGGAGGAGGAGGAACAGGAACACAGCTCCCCAGCGCCAGTGTGTGCCTGCGGCCTGGAAAAGAGATCACGCACCAGGCTGGCTCCGAAAAGGGGATCGATCGGTCAGGAGACCGGGCACGTTTGTGCTTCGCCGAGTCCCTGCAGATCGGACAGGCAGTGGCAAGTGTGGGGCTTCCCACACTTAGAACTGTTCACCCATCGTGGACACAGGCGTCTGGCACACCGGGGGTTAGGCTCTCGGTGCGATCGATGTCCACAAGCCGTAGCCACTGAAACGTGTGCACCCTGGAGCCGCCGCCGCCGTGCAGAGGGAGATCTCATCCGGCTCCGCGGGTCCTTCCCGTGAGTAGGCCGGGATCTCGGGAAGCACAGACATCCAGAGCATTGAGTGAACCTGACCGTCACGCTTTCCGAGTCCAAGTGAACCCGAAGGGAGGGTCCCTCACGTGTGGGTTTGTCTCTCCATCGGAGGCATCCTCTCTTGGAGCCGATTAGGGTGCCGCGGGCCCCGTGGAGCAGAGAGGACAGAGAGTTCCCTTCGGTCCCCTGCTCCTCCCACGGGCGCGCACGGGCACGCTCCCCAACGGTCCTAGGAACATCCTGCCCCAGAGGAGCGTGCCGGCCGGCCACAGCCCACCTACAACGGAGGCGTCCGTGTCCGTCCGTGTCCGTCATCCTCGTCCAGAGTCCCCCGTCTGCCTGCCCTCGCCTTCGCGCCTGGCACTGTCCGTCCATTCTGTAGGTTCATATCGAACCTGCCCGGAGCCCGGCGGCATCTTCCCGGATCAGGGATCGATCGAAAACACCCTGTCCCCTGCCTCATCGGCAGGTGGATTCTTCACCACTGGACCACCAGGCAGGGAAGTCCCTTCACAGCCTTCTAAACTCATCTACCCCGAAACAGTCCACGTCGTCCTCCAACTCATTGGACCATCACGACTGAAATGAAGGAAAATATGTGCGTTCGAGAATGTCTTCACTCCTCAGTGCTTCTTGCTTTAGAACCACCAAGGCATCTCTCTCTCTCTCTCTCTCTCTCTCTCTCTCTCTCTCTCTCTCTCTCTCTCTCACACACACACACACACACACACGAACAGAGGTGGGCTCATAGTCCAAAAGAAACCAACGTTTGTGTGTATCCATCCCACTTGCTGTGGCTGTCGTGCCGTCGCTCATCAAAGAAGCTGATCTGATACGGAATCCGATGTCTTCTTCTCTAGGACACGTCGAGAGGCAGCAAGCGTGCCGGTGTGTGAGCACCGAAGGTCAACCCGGCATGATGGAGCCCGGCCAGGTGTGTGCTCAGAGGCCCACCTAGATTCGAACTCCAGTTCCCGGAGGGGAGCGGTGGGAACAGGAGTGTGGACTGCGAGTCCAATCCTCACCTTACAAAAAGGCAAAATCATCCCCTTCCTCCCTTATCGGCGTCTGCACGGCTCCTCCTGGACTCAGGGATCCCATCGAAAGGACGTCCAGGTTGTGTCCTTCTCCCTGGCCCGATCGTTTCGAACCTCTCCAAGAAAAAGCGGTGACGTCAAGAGATCCGTCTTGAGTTCGGGACTGGGGCTTCCCCGGGGGCCCCGTGGTCAACGATCCCGTGCCCATGCAGGAGACGTGGGTTTCGCCCCCGGTCCGGGAAGAGCCCACACGCTACCCATACGCCTCGGTGATGGAGTCTGTGCTCCAGATCCTGGCCGCTGCGAGTGTTGAGCCCACACCCAGCAGCCACTGAAGCCCACGTGCCCCGGCGCCCCTGCCCCCCAAGAGGAACCACAGCCACGAGAAGCCCAGACACACGACCGTAGAGCGACCCCCTCTCTCCACAGAGAGAGAACAGCTTGCACGGCCACGAAGACACACAGAGCACGCCCCCACAGACATCAAATACGTCCAATGATCGTCGAGCGAGACGGCCTGCCTGAGATCGGACGCGAGCGGCCAATACCTAGTCCCGTCACTCGGGAAGCTCCCTGAATCTTCTGTCGATACACATAAAGAAACCCTAGCTCACTGTGCCATGGGCAGCGCGGGGAGCTCTCCGTACAGTGCCGAGAGCACCGTGGAGACGTGACCCGTGGGCACCGTGAGCGTGACTGTTCTCACGAAGTCCCTCACAGTCCGGGCCCTGGAGATCGGCCCACGCGGACCTGCAGGCGATGGTCGGCCATCCCTCTCGGCTCCCTGCGCGCTCACGGGTCCAGGTGTGCCGTGCCCCCAGCATCCGCTCGCATCTTCTCGGCCTGTCTCCCCCGTGCCGCTCCACTGACTTGGAATCCTTCTCCCCTCTCGTCTCGTCTGACACGTTTTCTTTCCTGTTCGACCATGTCTGGCTCCCCGGGCACCACTTCCCGTCGTTCTTCTCGTCTCACCGCCCTCGTCTCGTGGAAATCATTCTCTGGGTCTCCGCTCTGTTCCCTAAGGACTCTGTCATCCCTCCACTCATCTGGGGATCGACTGGCACCTAGGCAACCCCGGTCCGTGACAACCGTGGTTCCGTGTCTATCGAATGACATGCCGACCGCAGGGGGGCTCGTGGACGCGTACGAGCCGTGGAAAGCTGGCACCGGGGAATCATCCCGAGGACACACCCTCCGGTTCCACGGTGCTCACGGGAGCGTTTGGGTCGTCGTCGTCGTCGTCGCCGTATTCCCTAAGACGTACGCAGTCGCGTGGATTCAAACGGCGTCTATTGGGAAAGCACGGATCGCTCCCCGGATCACCGGAGAAGGCCACGGCAACCCACTCCAGTCCTCTCGCCTGGAAACTCCCATGGGCGGAGGAGCCCGGTAGGCCACGGTCCACGGGGTCGGGAAGAGTCGAACACGACCGAGCGACTTCCCTTTCCCTTTTCCCTTCCACGCATCGGAGAAGGCCGTGGCAACCCACTCCAGTGTTCTCGCCTGGAGAATCCCAGGGACAGGGGGGGAGCCTGGCGGGCTGCCGGCTGTGGGGTCGCACAGAGTCGGACACGACGGAAGCGACTTAGCGGCAGCCGCAGCAGCAGCAACCGGATCACCTCAGAAGGACTTAGACACGAGTCTCGGTGGAGAGAGGATGGATCCTGCCAACCATCTCACTTCTGGGTAGACCTCGAAAGAAAATAAAACCTGAAACTCGCAGAGAGAGGCCTGCACCCCCAGGTCCATCGCAGCATCCATTCACAAGAGTCAAGATGGGGACCCAGCCCAAGTGTCCATCAAGGGAAGACTAGATCAAGAAGATACACGATCCAGGTAGAGATCGATCGATAGGGAGATCTAGGTGTCCCAGGTAGCCCCAGGAATGAACACAGTCTTACATCGTGATCGCATGGATGGGACTTAGGGAGTGATGCCCAATGAAGAAGTCAGGTAGAGAAAGAAAAAGAGTTTCTCCTGTCACTGACATGCCATGCAAGGCCACCTAAAACAATGAAAACGATCATCACAGAGCGGCTGGGGGAGGGAGACATGGGAAGATGCCGATGTAACGGCGGGCGGGGGAACTTCACGGATAAGGTACATATATACTGTCTACGTCACAAAGAGCACGGTGATTCTAAAGAATAGTATTGGTATTATCGTCGTCTCATATTCGGAGAAGGCAACGGCACCCCACTCCAGTCCTCTTGCCCGGAAAATCCCGTGGACGGAGGAGCCCGGTAGGAGCCCGGTAGGCCGCAGTCCACGTTGTCGCACAGAGTCGGACACGACGGAGCGACTTCCCTTCCCGTTTTCCCTTTCACGCCTTGGAGAAGGACATGGCAACCCACCGCAGTGTTCTTGCCTGGAGAACCCCAGGGACGGGGGTGCCCGGCGGGCTACCGTCTACGGGGTCGCACAGATTCGGACACGACGGAAGCGACGCAGCAGCAGCAGCAGCAGCAGCAGCAGCAGCAGCAGCAGCAGCATTATCCTATTCGAAAGTCGCCATGACCGTGGACATGACGCATTCACTTCCCGTACAATGGAAGAAGGACACGGCAACCCACTCCAGTAGTCTTGCCTGGAAAATTCCATGGACGGAGGAGCCTGGTAGGCTACAGTCCGTGGGGTCGCAAAGAGTCCAGCACGACTGAGTGACTTCACTTTCTTTCGCATACAGTCATGGCATGTATGGGTTGTGGTCAAGCTATGAGCTACCGCTTGGGTGGTCATGAATGATTCTTTTGCAACAGACAGGTGCATCAAGTCACCATTCTGTACACGTTAGAACAGAGGATGTTGTATGTCCTTAACGAAGAACATTCTATTTCAATACACCGGGACATGACACACATAACATCACCTAGTTTTATTATCTTTCAATGAATGGTCAGTATTGGCTGCACGCCAAAAAAAAAAAAAGGAAAGAAAGAAAAAAGAAAAGAAAGCTTTATTGTGTGTGGGGGGGGGGGGTGGGGGGTGGGGGGGGGGAGGGTCTTAGATATTGCCATGCAGGGACACAGATTTCAATAAAACCCAGGGAATGTTCCACAGGAAAGAGTCAGGGGCCTAGAAAGCTGAACCTCGTGAGGTTGTCAAGCCAGCTGAGAGCAATTAGGATTTGCTGTCATGCAACAAGGGACATGTTTCTTCTTCCAGGGTAGACGGTCACAAGGTATTTAGGGAAAGGGGAGGGTGTGAGAGGTATCTTGAATTTCGGGAACACTGTTTCCTTAGATGATCTGGAGGCCTCTGGGACCCAGTCAGTGCTCCAAGTGGACATTCCATCCAGACTGAGACACACGGACCTCTTCCTCGATGGCCTCCCCTCTCTATTTGGGGGAGCTCTCTCGGCCACGCTGATTCCACTTGGATGTGTCTTTCCCACGTCACACCCTTTGGCATTCAAAGATATCCTTCCATCGTTTTCTAAAGAGACCCGGTGTATGTATCTTTGGAGCGATGATGAGCATCAGACACGATCCCTCTCCGTGGCGCGGTTTCGGGCACGACACACCAAGACGGGGACACATACATTCCACGTCCCTCTCGGCCATCGAGAGAGGCCGTGTACGGCACGTGATGCCACGGGACCGGTGAGGTCCTCGGGTTCAGCCCTCCCTCGACTTGGCTGTGGTCTTTGGTTTTGTTCTGTTCCGTGTGTGCTTTCTGACCCACGTGATCTCTCCGGATAGGGCACCCCATCCAAGCTCAAACCCATCGAGTCTGTGTGACTCCTATTCACGCATCAGGTGGGGATATCGACGCCCTCCACGTGGATCCATCACAATCGCCGTTCTGGGTTCAGGAGGATCCTGTTGTGTGTTCTGGGCGCGCTACGTGCTGTCCGTGTGAACTGTGGAATGAGGTTCGTGACATTGAACAGGAGACAGGGATCAAGACCATCCCCATGGAAAAGAAATGCCACAAAGCAAAATGGCTGTCTGGGGAGGCCTTACACATAGCTGTGAGGAGAAGAGAAGCGAAAACAGAGGAGAAAAGGAAAGATACACACATCTGAATGCAGAGTTCCAAAGAATAGCAAGAAGAGATAAGAAAGCCTTCTTCAGCGATCAATGCAAAGACATAGAGGAAAAGCACAGAATGGGATAGACTAGGGATCTCTTCCAGAAACTCAGAGATACCAAAGGAACATTTCATGCAAAGATGGGCTCGATACAGGACAGAAATGGTATGGACCCAACAGAAGCAGAAGATATTCAGAAGAGATGGCAAGAATACACAGAAGACCCTTACAAAAACGATCTTCACGACCCAGATAATCACGATGGTGTGATCCCTGACCTAGAGCCAGACATCCTGGAATGTGAAGTCAAGTGGGCCTTAGAAAGCATCACTACGAACAAAGCTAGTGGAGGTGATGGAATGCCAGTGGAGCTCTTCCAAATCCTGAAAGATGATGCGGTGAAAGTGCTGCACTCAATATGCCAGCACATTTGGAAAACTCAGCAGTGGCCACAGGACTGGAAAAGGTCCGTTTTCATTCCGATCCCAAAGAAAGGCAATGCCAAAGAATGCTCACACGACCGCACACTTGCACTCATCTCACACGCTAGTAGAGTCATGCTCAAAATTCTCCAAGCCAGGCTTCAGCAATATGTGCACCGTGAACTTCCTGATGTGCAAGCTGGTTTTCGAAAAGGCAGAGGAACCAGAGATCCGATTCTCCGCTGGATCATGGGAAAAGCAAGAGAGTTCCAGAAAAGCATCTATTTCTGCTTTCTTGACTATGCCAAAGCCTTTGACGGTGTGGATCACAGTAAACTGTGGAAAATTCTGGAAGAGATGGGAATACCAGACCACCTGACCTGCCTCTTGAGAAATCTGTACGCAGGTCAGGAAGCAACAGTTCGAACTGGACATGGAACCACAGACTGGTTCCAAATAGGAAAAGGAGCTCGTCAAGGCTGTCTATCGTCACCCTGTGTATTTAACTTATACGCAGAGAACATCATGAGAAACGCTGGACTGGAAGACACACACGCTGGAACCAAGATTGCCGGGAGAACTATCAATCACCTCGGATGTGCAGATGACACCACCCTCATGGCAGAAAGTGAAGAGGAACTCAAGAGCCTCTTGATGACAGTGAAAGAGGAGAGTGAAAAAGTGGGCTTAAAGCTCCACATTCAGAAAACGAAGATCACGGCATCCGGTCCCATCACTTCATGGGAAATAGATGGGGAACCAGTGGACACGGTGTCAGACTTTATTTTTCTGGGCTCCAAAATCACTGCAGATGGTGACTGCAGCCATGAACTTAAAAGACGCTTACTCCTTGGAAGGAAAGTGATGACCCACCTAGATAGCATATTCCAAAGCAGAGACATTCCTTTGCCAACAAAGGTTCGTCCAGTCAAGGCTACGGTTTTTCCTGTGGTCATGTATGGATGTGAGCGTTGGAACGCGAAGAAGGCTGAGCGCCGAAAGAATGGATGCTTTTGAGAGAATGGTGGTGTTGGAGAAGACTCCTGAGGGTCCCTTGGACCGCAAGGAGATCCAACCAGTCCATTCTGAAGGCGACCAACCCAGGGATTTCTTCGGAAGGACTGATGCGAAAGCTGAAACTCCAGTCCTTTGGCCACCTCATGCGAAGAGTTGACTCATTGGAAAAGACTCTGATGCTGGGAGGGATTGGGGGCAGGAGGAGAAGGGGACGACAGAGGAGGAGATGGCTGGATGGCATCACTGACTCCATGGACGTGAGTCTCAGTGAACTCCGGGAGTTGGTGATGGACAGGGAGGCCTGGCGTGCCGCGCTTCATGGGGTCGCCAAGAGTCGGACACGACTGAGCGACTGATCTGATCTGATCTGATCTGATGTGCTGTCCGTGATCTCACGTGCCTTTCGGGCATGGGTGATGGAGACGGACACCAAGCGGCAGGGCGGCCATCTGGCATCTCGGCCTAGAGCGGTTTCACAAGTGACATCTCAGAACCGGGGCTGAGACAGCCATCCCTCCCCGGGCCCCCCTCGGTGGCCGGGATGGGGGTGGGGTGGGGGAGTGTGAGGTTAGGGAGACGGGAGTGGGGGGGCTGGGCTAAGGGTCGGGGTCGGGGGTGGGGGGGGGGGCGGGGGGGGGGCGGCGCGCGAGGCGAGGGGACCGTCCCAGTCCCCCTGAGAAGTGAAGGCAGGTTCCGTCCCCCTGAGAACTTCCTGCCTTCAGGCGTGTGAGAGGCGTAGGTTTCTCTCCAATCCACGGCCACGCATCATTTTCCGCCCTGTTCAAAAACACAGACAAAAAACGTATTTGTTTATCTCGGCTTGTTTTCTGGCCGAGGCCAAAGACCTCTTCAAGCGTGTCCAAAGGGTCTGACAGGATGGGAGGGTGCAGGTCAATCCATGTGTCAAGAGATCCAGAGAACCTGTCACAACTGTGACTCGGGCGTTTTTCAGAAACAGGCCCATCTGGATGTATTCCCTGGACAGGAGTCACCCCAGAAGTTTCCTTGAAGGGATCGAGTTGCAGGAGTCGGGGTCGTGGCCCCGCCGCCGCCGCCAAAGGGCCCCCTCAGCCCGGCAGGCCGGCAGGCCGGCAGGCCGGCAGGCCAGCAGGCCCTGCAGGCAGGGGCTATTGTCTGTGGGCCCCACCCCCACCTTCCCCCACCCTCCCCCTGCAGGGCCTTGCCGGATAGCTTCATTCAAATGCAGAAAGCTTTCCAGTCAAGTCAGAGCCTCTGACTTCGCCTCGAGCTTCTCTCTATTGAATGGTGATCCGCCCCACCCAGCCATTCCATGTCTCCACCTTGAGACGGCCCCTTCGGCACCGCGCGGAGGAAGGGGGCTGGGGGGTGGGGAGGGAGGCCGAGGGACAGATTCGCCTCGTGTCAGGCCAAAGGAGTCTCCTCCTTTTGGTAACCCAGGAAACCCCGCTCACGCGTGTGAGGATCACGGACGTGCGTGGAAACAGCCACCGTCCCTTGACATCTTCCCCTCCGTGGGAGGAGGTTTTCCTCCCTGCCTGCCTTCAGAGGGACAGAAAAGGAGGGAGGGGCAGAGCGTTCCTCTGGCGCTGGCCGGCTCTTAAGTCACTTGACTCCAAAACACTCCACAGGGCACGGAGGTTCACGTGCAGTGGGGTGGGGTGGGGTGGGGTGGGGTGGGGTGGGGACGGCGGCCTACTCCGGACCCCACCAGTTTTCCCTCCTCTTGACACTTGCCTGGAACCCATGAAAAGCTGAGCTGGTGACTGTGTGTGTGAGTGCGTGCATGTACGCGTGTACATGAGAGACGGCGCGTGTGCGTGTGCGTGTGCGTGTGCGTGTGCATGGACGTGAGAGAAAAAGAAAGGAAAAAAAAAAAAAAAATCCAGAAGGAAGGAAGGAAGGAAGGAAGGAGGGAAGGAGGAGGGAGGGACGAAATAGGTTAGTTCGTAGGGGCCTCCGTGTCATGGCAAGAGTTTCTGAGCACAGATCCTCCGTTCAGGGAAACAGTGATCGTATCTCCTCTCAGGAGGCCGTGATGTCGATGGACGGGTGCGGGAAAGCAGGCCTGGGGTGCAAGCCATCAGGTTTTGTGTGTGTGTGTGTGTGTGTTTTCCCTCAGAGGCACTTGTAGGGAAACCAAGGAAACACACAGGTTCATCCCTGGAGCGGATTCGAGAAACCAGTCGGCAGAGGGAGAGGCAGTCTAGGAGGCTGATTTTTAGACGTCAGGGTCGGGCCCTGGAGCGGGTTGCCATGTCCTTCTCCAGGAGGCCTTCCTGGCCCGGGGATGGAACCCGGGTCTCCTGCATCGCAGGCAGACTCTTGACCGTGTGAGCCACCAGGGAAGCTCCGTCAGAAACATTCACCAAGTCCTCTAGCTTCCATCCGCAGGGCTTCAGGCACAGGGCCTTTTGAGTTCTCCGTCAGAAGGGCAAGAGAACATGGGACGTTGGTCCCTCCCCCCCGAGAGAGGGTTGTTTGATAACGGAGGCAGCTCGGAACACTTCAGGCTCCAGTCCCCCTCTCGGGTGAAGAACCACACGCAAAGCAACACACACACACACACACACACACACACACACACACACACACACACACATATATAGGACACGACTCTCCTATCCGGAAGTGTGTACCCCCGTTTCACGGAAACATCCTCTGGGCCCCTAAGGAACGTGTGGCAATCACTCTGGCCAAGGAGATAAGAATCCTCCACGGAGAGTTTCTGAAGTCTGGAAGGACCAGGTCGAGAGAAAAAGAGAGACGATTCCCTTCTGCTGAGAGGGGTGCTGTATGAAGCGACCAAGGGGATGTCCATCTTTCCAAATTCCCATTTTAAACCTCGTGTCCTTTTCGGTCCTTTGTTTTTCCCTTTGTATCTGGAAAGCAACAGGTGGAACGGTAGGTCCTTTCATTATTTTCTTTCTTTCTTTCTCTCTTTCTTTCTTTCTTTCTTTCTTTTTCCTGCCTGCCTGCCTGCCTGCCTGCCTGCCTGTCCGCCCGCCCGTCCCTCCATCTGTCTTCTCTCTGTCTCTCTCGCTTGTCACTCAGGTTAGGGAATTAAAAAAAAAAAAAAAAAAAGAGGACTCTGTATTTCTGCAGGTCAGGAAGCAACAGTGAAAACTAGACGTAGAACCCAACAGGCTGGTTCCAAATAAGGGAAAGGAGTCCATCAAGGCTGTCTATCGTCACCCTGCTTATTGAATGTACACGCTGAGTACACATCATGAGGAGCGCTGGGCTGGATGAAGCACAAGCTGGAATGAAGATGGCCGGGAGACATATCCATCCCCTCAGATATGCACACGACAGCACCCTCACGGCAGAAATGAAGCCCAGGGTGGGTTTCCAAAGTCGTGTTCGTTTCAGGTGTTCAGTCTTTTCCCTTGGAGAGGTTCATGCAACATCATACGTCTACTTTCCCGTGCTGGCATAGTATATAGTAGGTGCTTGTGGATTCTTTGGATGTACAGTTTATGTGTCCATGTGCAACCAGCCCTCCTAAGTGGACCGTCCTGCCCTTCCTCCCCCCGCCCCAGCCCCCCCCCCCCATCCCCCCATCCTCTTTTCCTCAAGAAGTCAGGCATCCACTTCAGCCTCCTGTTCCTCAGTTCATCCAACCCCATGGAGGAAGTCATTCCTCCAGTTTTTCCATCGGTTCTCTACACCTCGCCTGATGGTGGCGGGTGACTGGAAGACTGACAGTTCTGAAGAACTTTGCAAGAGCTTTGGGTGAAGCGTGTCCATCAGTAAAGACCATGGAAGGTATGCCCCACGTGGCAAACACCATTGCTTTGAGTTGTGGTCGGTTTGCCTGGCTTCAGTGAGGGACGGAAGGGAGGCTTCCACCTTCCACAGAGAAAGCTATCCCTAGCGTACCAAGGACGTTTGACAACCCCCCGCCACCCCAGGTTACAGGCGCGACAGGTCAGACTGTAGCAATCATCATGTCCAGGGTGTATTTACAACAGGCAGACTCATCTTAAAGGCACTCTGTCCTGTGAAGGTGGAGGGAGGGGAGCGAGAGGCAGAGGGACGACGACAGAGGAAGGAAGGAGAAAAAGAGGGGACAGGAACACACAGAGTGGGGCGGGGTGGGGGGGGGGTGAGGCATGTGTGGCGTGTCTGTGACATGCCCAGGTGGTGTTGCGTGGGTGGAGAGTGTGCGGCCCTGTGTGTGTGTGTGTGTGTGTGTGTGTGTGTGTGTATGGGGGGGGGGGGTAGGTGTGTGGTGTGAGTGTGTTGTGTATAGCTGCCACGGGGGGCCGTGTGGGCGGCATGGGTGTGTGCGTGTGGCGTCCGCCTGTGGGTGCGGGGGCAGAGACAGAGGCCGAGAGACACAGCCAGGCAAAGGACAACGCAGTGTGTGTGTTGGGGGGGCGGGGAGGGGGTGGTGGGGGTGGGTGGTGTGTGGCCGGTGTGAAGGGCCCTGCGTGTGTGTGGGCGGGCTGTGTGTGTGGTGTGGGCGGCATGGGTGTGTGCGTGTGGCGTGCGCCTGTGGATGCGGGTCTGGGGGGGCGGGGTCAGAGACAGAGGCCAAGAGACACAGCCAGGCAAAGGACAACAAAGTGTGTGTGTGTGGGGGGGGGGGGGGCGGGGCGGGGCCGGGGGGGGGAGGTGTGTGTGTGTGTGGCCAGGTGGGGGGGAGGTGTGTGTGGTGTGGGGGTGGCGGGGCGGGGTGTGAGAGTGTGTGTGTGTGTGCGCGCGCGCGCGTGCGTGTGGGCATGCATGTGGTGTGTGGGCAGAGGCAGAGCGTCACATCCAGGCATAGGACAACGCTGTGTGTGTGTGTGTGTGTGTGTGCGCGCGTGGGCGTGCGTATGTGTGTGGTGTGGGCCGGGTGTCTGTGTGTTGGGGGGGGGGGGGGCGAGGCAGTGTGTGGCGTTGTGGCATGCTCAGGTGGTAGTGCGTGGGTGGTGTGTGTGGCCGTGTGAGTGTTTTGGGGTGGGGGTGGGGGGTTGGTGTGTGGTGTGGGTTTGTTGTGTATAGGTGCCACGAGGGCGCGTGTGGGCCGCATGGGTGTGTGCGTGTGGGGTGCGCCTGTGGGTGCGGGGCGGCAGAGACAGAGGCCGAGAGAGACAGCCAGGCAAAGGACAACGCTGTGTGTGTGTGTGTGGGCGTGTGGGTGTGGTGTGAAGGGCCCTGCGTGTGGGCGGGGTGTGTGTGTGTGGTGTGGGCGGCATGGGTGTGTGTGTGTGGCGTGCACCTGTGGGTGCAGGGGCAGAGACAGAGGCCGAGAGACACAGCCAGGCAAAGGACAACAAAGTGTGTGTGTGGGGGCGGGGGGCGGGGCGGGGGAGGTGTGTGTGGTGTGGGGTGGCGGGGCGGGGTGTGAGAGTGTGTGTGTGTGTGTGCGCGCGCGCGCGTGCGTGTGGGCATGCATGTGGTGTGTGGGCAGAGGCAGAGCGTCACAGCCAGGCAAAGGACAACGCAGTGTGTGTGTGTGTGTGGTGTGTAGGGCCCTGCGTGTGTGTGGTGGGGGAGAGGGTGTGCGTGTGGGGGGCGGGGTGTTTATGGGCTGTGTGTGTGTGTGGGGGGGGGGGATGCGTGTGTGTGCACGCCGTGTGGGGGTGCGGGGTGTGTGGGTGTGGGGGGGGGTGTGTGTGTGTATGGGGGGAGGGGGTAGGTGTGTGGTGTGAGTGTGTTGTGTATAGCTGCCACGGGGGGCCGTGTGGGCGGCATGGGTGTGTGCGTGTGGCGTCCGCCTGTGGGTGCGGGGGGCAGAGACAGAGGCCGAGAGACACAGCCAGGCAAAGGACAACGCAGTGTGTGTGTTGGGGGGGCGGGGAGGGGGTGGTGGGGGTGGGTGGTGTGTGGCCGATGTGTAGGGCCGTGCGTGTGGGTGGGTGGGTGGGGGGGGCGGGGGGGGAATGCCTGTGGTGTGTGGGCAGAGAGGCAGAGCGTCACAGCCAGGCAAAGGACAACGCTCTGTGTGTGTGTGTGGGTGGGTGTGGTGTGAAGGGCCCTGCGTGTGTGTGTGGGGGGGGGGGGGGGGCGTGTGTGTGTGTGGTGTGGGCGGCATGGGTGGGTGCGGGGGCAGAGACAGAGGCCGAGAGACACAGCCAGGCAAAGGACAACACAGTGTGTGTGTGTGTGTGTGTGTGTGGGTGTGTGTGTGGTGTGGGGGGCGGGGGTGTGCGTGTGGGGGGCGGGGTGTTTATGGGCTGTGTGGGGAGGGGGGATGCGTGTGTGCACGCCGTGTGGGGGTGGGGG
>NC_141166.1:177500-180000 GCF_055505025.1 Bos grunniens
CCGCCCCGGGCCGCCCCCCCTTGCCCGCGCACCAACACAGCACCCCTACCGACCACCGCCTACCACCCGTCGCCCCCTCCGGGAGGAGGAGGCGGCGGCGGCGGGGGCGGCGGCGGCGGCGGCCGCGGGCGGCGGACAGAGAGGGAGACACCGAGGCGGGGCGGGACGGGGAGCACGAGCCGGCGGTCACGGGACGGACGGGGCGGGGACCGGCGGAGAGGCGGCCCGGGTTGGGGAGGGGGCGGGTCGGGGCACGCACGGGCGCCGAAGCCCGAACGGGCGACGGACGCACCGCGCGCCCCCTACCACCGCCCCCCGCCCCCCTCACCACGCTACCGCCACCGCCACCGCCCTCGCGGCGGGAGCTCCGGGGCGCGAACCGCGGCACGGCCGCAGCCCGGGGGGAGAGCGCGCAGCGGCGGGCAGACGCCGCGGCGTCCCGCGGGTCGCCGCCGGGGCACGCGTCCCCGGGGCGCGGACGCGCACGCGGACTCGGCCTCGGGCGCGAGCCGCCCGTCCCGACGGGGCGCGAGCCGCGTGGGGGGGGGGGGGGGGCGGGAAGCGGGCACGGGCCGCGGGCACACGGCGGGAAAGGCACCGCAGGGGGAAGGCGGGGGGCGGAGGGCCGCGCCGGCCGGGCGCCGGCAAACACCGCCGCCAAGGGCGGGACGGCGAACGACGGCGGACCGGAGGGCGCGACCCCACCCCCGCCACCACCGCGGGCCCCCGCCGGGTGGCGCGAGACCGTCCCCAGCCCCCCGACACCCCAGGGGCGGTGACACCCGAAGGCCGCTTGCGGCGCGAGGAAGCTCTCGAAGGGGAGACCGACCACACAGGCCCCGGCAGGCCAGGGGCCTCGGCGCGAGCTCACGTCCCCTTTTCTCCCCTCTCGCGGGCGACGTCCCCCCGGCCACAGAGGCGGGGCGGGGGGGACGCCGTGTCTGCACTTAGGGGGACGGAGGGCCCAGAGGCCCTGCGAGGACAGCCCCCAGCCACGCGCCCCCCGGGGAGGCGCGCACAGGACACGCGCACCCCGGAGGGGCGATTGATCGTCAAGCGACGCTCAGACAGGCGTAGCCCCGGGAGGAACCCGGGGCCGCAAGTGCGTTCGAAGTGTCGATGATCAATGTGTCCTGCAATTCACATTAATTCTCGCAGCTAGCTGCGTTCTTCATCGACGCACGAGCCGAGTGATCCACCGCTAAGAGTCGTACGAGGTTTTCAAGGGTTTCGTTTCGGCGGGACACCCGCCCCTGGCGCGGCACATCCCACCCACCCCCGCCTCCCTCCCCGGAGGTGGGAGTTGGGGCAGGGGGTTGCCTCTGGCCGGCCAAGTCAGACAGAACACAGCAGAACGGAGGGGTCGGGAAAGGTTCCACACGACGGGGCGTCCGGCGCCAAGCCGCCAGGGCGGGCTCGGACAACCCCACAGGCGCCCGGGGGGCCCCCAACCCTCCCCCAGGGACGCGGGGCAGCACGCGCACGCGCCGCCGCACACGGCCACGGCCCACACGACGGCCGTCGGGTAGCCCCCTCCCGACGGCCGCGGCGGCAGTGACCGTGGCGCGCCACGCCGCGCGCCACCCCGTCCCCTCGGGGGACGGCGGGGTCTGGGGGGAGACGGGAGGCAGCTCCCGACTACTCCCCGCGGGCCCGACCGCCCCGAACCCCAAGGCGGACGGGCGACACCCCCCCCAGGGGTCTTTAAACCTCCGCGCCGGGACGCGCTAGGTACCTGGAAAGGGTGAGGCGGGCGAGGGGCACGGCACGCCCCACGGGCCAACGCCCCGACGTCGACCCCCAACCGCCGCGTCCCCCCCACCGGGCCCGCGGCCGCACGCGGGCCTCGGCGCCGCCGGCCCGTGACCGCAGGGGGTTGCCCCGCCGCGCGCCGGCCGACCGCCGGCCCCGGAGGGCCCCGCCGACGCCAGACGACCACCCCCCCGCCGTCCCCCCCCCGAGACGCGGGGCAGAGCCCGCCCCCGCCCCTCCAACCCTCACACACCCGGCGCGGCCGGCCCCGCCGGACCCCGTCCTCTCGCCCCAGCCCATCCGCTGGTGGGGGGCCCCTACCCGAACCCGCGTTCCCGGGCACCCTTCCCCCCCACACACCACCACCGAGGGCGGAGGGAAGGGGCTCCGACGGGGAGCTGGGCGCCAAGCGGGCAGGGGACACACGTCAGAGGTACGGGAGAGGCGAAAACAGGGCGGGAGAGCCGGACAGACGGCCGCGGGAGGCGTGGGGGGTGGGGGACGGGGCGGGAGAAAGCCCCGAGGCTCGGAAGGCGTGGGGAGGCGAGGCGCCTGGCGACCGGCGCGGCAGGCCCAGAGCGGCAGACGGACGGCCGGCCGGCGACCGGCCGAGGCAGACCGGCCCAGGGCCGGCGACGGGAGGCGGCGGGGCAAGGCAAGCGGCCCCGCGACGGGGAGCCGCCGCCCGCCACGCCGCACAGCCCGCCAGACGCGACCGGAGGATCCGCGCCGCGCGGATCCGCGGCCT
>NC_141166.1:185000-205000 GCF_055505025.1 Bos grunniens
AGCGAGAGCATCTGCTGTGTCAGAAGACCCACGGCCCCCACTGACGCCACCCGAGGCGGGGGACAGGAGACCGAAGGTCAGGGCCAGAGGCCGCAACCCAGCCCCCGCCTTCCTCCCCCTCCCCGACGGCCAGGGGGAAAAAAGTCAGGCGAGGGGCCCCGCGGACAGACCGAGAAGAGCAGACACGTTCACCGGGAACACCTGTCCCTCGTCTGGCACGGCTTAGGCCCGGCCCGGGAGAGCACGACCACACCACATCGATCGGATGAGCCAAGGTGGAGCGGGGGGAAGGCACGGCGAGGACAGTCACCAGAGGGGCCCGCTTTAAGCCTCACCGGCAACCTCCGCCCCCCACCTCGCCTCAGGCGAGAGCGGCCCACGACCCCAGGAGGTTCGAGAACGCCTGACACGTGGCACGGAGCCCACAGGGCGGGGGTCGCATCTCAGCCTTCACCGGGTGCCCGCAGCGGGGAGCGCACAGGGTAGAAGACCCACGGCGCCTCGCCCCGCCGCCCTCGGGTCGCCCAGAGACCGGAGGTGGCACCACGAGTCGGGTCAGCCAGACAACACCACACAGGAGCCGGCGCACAGGCCCAGGCGGGCGGCTCCAGCGGCAAGGGCCGAACCGGGGACCAGAGCTGGCGGCCCGAAGGCCCAGAGCCCCGCGTACATCCAGAGACCCAAAGTTTCCTCGGCGGCAGACACCGAAGCAGACCGTGTCAGCACTTACCTGGTGGTAAAAAAGGCCCATTAAGGGCGACGAAATGACAGCAGCCGACAGCGGGGCCCATCCACGACTCGCATGGAGGACCCCCGGAACCTTGGCCCGGCCACCTGTCCCCAGCGCTACCCCATAAACACCAGGCCCGGAGCTCTCGTGGCTGGGGGGGGGGGGGGGAGTCATCTGGTCGACCGGGGAAAGGGGAGCAGGGGGAGGGGGCGCGCGATGGCCAAAGTGGGGGCGCGGACACCCACCAAGGGAGAGGGAGCTGGCCGGGGGCGCCCTCTCCCGCTTCGCCCACACGGGTAGGGGTACCGGTCCGTCGGAGTCTCCGAACGGGGATTTGGCTTCGATGAGCATCAAGAAACAAGAAGGAAGAACCGTCAGCGAGGCGCCTCCAACGAGACGAGCGGGCCCCGACCAGGGACCGCGCCCGGGCGGGACCCAGACCGTCCTAGATGGGGCACCCAGGACGGCCCGAGCCGGTCCCCACCTCCTGACCTGGGTTCAGGGAGGTGGGGAGGGGTGAGACAAAGTCGCATCCGACGACCGAGACCCACGAAGGCACGCTGAAGGGTCGGGCGCGCCCTCCCCGGCCACCCGCGGAAGCAGGGTCCGGTCCATCCACGTCTCCGGACCCATCGGGACTTTGAAAAAGAAACAGCATGTGTGCCAGGAGACGCCTCGGGCGACCGGACCCCACGGGTTGGGGGGGGGGGGGGGGCGGCCGCACACGCGCCCGCCTCTCCCCGTCAACCCTCACGACTCCGGCGGGCGGGTCCCCACCTCCGGAGCGGGGCCGAGGGCGAAGCACACGCTCCTGAGGGCGGCCCAGGAGGAGTCCGGACCGCCGAGCCCGAGTCCAGGCGCTCCGGGCAGGGAAGACCCTCTCCCTGCCCACCGCGGCGGCCCGGCCCAGGGAGGGTCCGGCCGGTCCTTCTCCGCGGCCACAGGGGCACGGGGAGATGCTGGTCGACCCGGTCCGGCCACCGCAGAGCCCGGCCCCGGAGCGCCGCGACGATCACCCTCCTCAGAAACCTAGAGAACCAATCTCCGGCGACAGCAGGACGTCCCTAGGCCTCGGCGCCACCGGGACTGTCGCCGCCAGCATAGCCGGTGTCTGAGAGCTCTGCCTCGGGCCCGGCGGCTGAGTCACAACCCTCCTGAAGGGCTCGCCGAAGCTCCGGAGGGGGAGGGACAATATACAAGCGGCCGCCAGGTGGCTCCCGACAACCGGCTCGAACGTCCCGAGGACGGGTCGCTGTCGCCGGCCGCCGGGGACGCCGCAGCGCCGGCCGCCCAAACGCCCGAGCTCGGCCCGGAGCCTCCGCCGCCGAGCGACGCGACGCGACGCGACGCGACCCCGGCCGCAGAGGAAGGGAGAGGAGCCGGGAGATCTCTCCCCTGGAGGCTGCCACGAAAGAGCCGCGATCCCCCCCCCCCCCCCACGCGATTCCAGGGTGGTGGGGGGACATTCCACGGAGACGCGGGCGGGCGGCGGGGGCTCGGGGCGGGGTGGGCGGAGAGAGGGGGCACCAGTGACATCCCAGGAACCCCCGGCCCCCGGCCCCCCGAAAGAGAGGGGCGGGAGGGAGGGAGGGAGAAAAGGAGGGAAGGAGGGAGGGAGGGAGGGAGGGAGGGAGGGACCGGCAAAGCGAAACCAGGCAAGCGCTGCTGGGAGAACAAAGCCGGACTTTCGAAAGCAGACACGGACACAGACACACAAGCCTAGGAGTAAGAAAGGAAAAGAAGGAGACACTCGGACCCCCAAGAAGAGAAAACAAAACTCAACCTGGGTAGAGACACCGTGACAAAGTCCAGAGACGACACACACAAGCATGCGCGGGTGGGTGGGGAAAGTGCACTAGAGGTCAGGAGAACATGGATTTCAACACCACTGGCCACAAACAGCGGAAAGGCGGACGGCCTGGGAGGTCTGGGGTGGCAGGGCTGCGGGGGGTGGGGGGTGGGGGGTTGGGGGGTTGCGGGGAGGGTGTGGGGGGGTGGTATTGAGGGGCGTGCTGGTGAGGAGGACGGAGTCCATAGGGATCCACTAAATAAACCCCGGGTCCCGTGACAACAGCCACCTCAATGAATACATAACTTTTTCACGTAGCTCAGAAACGAAATGAGACAAAACCACCAGGCAGGAAAGTCAACTCGTGGAACTGTCCTGGCAGCTTAAAAGTCAGAGAGAGAGAGGAGAGGGAGAGGGAGAGGGAGAGGGAGAGGGAGAGGGAGAGGGAGAGGGAGAACGCATACACATGTGCGTATACACGTGTACATACGTATACGCACACGTCATCGCGTCTATATATACGTGCACGCAGGCGTATAAACACACACGTACGAAGGGCATGCTCACGTACACGCACGTGTCTGTGTGCGCACGTGTATGCCTAGGCGTTTCTAGTGTGCGTGTATGCTTGCGTGTATATACGCAGAGGCATCTATACACATACGTACACGGATAGACACAGGCGTGAACACACATGCTCACATGTGCAGAGACGTCGGGATACATAGGCACACACACACACATACACGCGGACGTGTCAACGCATCTAGATGCACGTATAGTGTGTATACGTGTGATGTCTGCGCACAGGTGTGGATGCACGTCTATGCGTACCCGTACGTGCATGCTTGCATAGACACACATATCTGCGTGTGTATGTGCACACGTGTATGTACACACGTATACATACGTACGGACGCATACGCAGACGTCTACAGAGAGCGTATGTACGTCCACACAGACGCACGCGAGAATCTGTGCCTACATACACACGTGTGTATGTATACGTAGACGTGCACGCATGTACGTATGTACAGGTGCCCGTGTGCATCTAGAGTGCCTATACACAGATCGATGTGCATAGATGCACACACATGTATACGCATACGCAAACGCGCGTGTGTATACGTACATGTACATGTGCATCAGTGTATGTGTGCATGTATACCCATGTGTCTGCGTGGATGTCTACGTGCGCGCGTGTGTGGTGTGTGTATCTATGGGTGTACATTCGTACATATATATACTCACAGACACACACGTACATACCCGGGCGGAAACACACATCCGTGTGTGTGTGTGTGTGTGTGTGTGTGTGTGTGTGTGTGTCTGTCTGTCTGTCTGTCTGTCTGTCTGTCTGTCTGTCCGGGGAAAGCACAAGCATATTGCAAAAGGGGCTTTTCTGTCCAACACCGATCAAGGCGTCAGACACCTCAACCTCCAAAAGGGAAACAACCCCCGATGAGCGAAGTGGGCAGGAGGCCCGAACAGACCCCTTCCTTCCAAAGAAAGGTGGAACAGGCAGACACCCAGAAGCACAAGGTAGAACACACATCCACGGCAGGGCTGGGCTGGGCTGGGCTGGGCTGAGCTGGGGCTCCTGGGGGTGGGGGCGGGCTCACGGAAGCACCCCACCCCGGGGCGTTTCCCTGGACAATGATCCTCCTCATTCGGAGGGGAAAGGCCCAGGAGCCGGGAATCGCAATCACGACAGCAAGTTCGAACCATCAGAGGACAGTGGCTCCTGATGGATCGAACGCGTTTTTTCTGCAGCTGAGAAAACTGTGGGCGGACTCAGAGAGATCAGATCTCATCCCCTGGCGCCTCACAGACAGAGAAACCACATCCCTAGGGAAAAGAGTCCTGCGATGTACACTCCCCCAAAGATTCCCCCATTCGACCCAACCCAGCAACTCCACAGGGTGCCCACGGAGGGAAGGGACAAAGAAGATACGGATGTGTGCATGTGTGGGATCGACCCCTATACCTAGGTCGACTTCCGTACACACATCATGATAGAACTCTGTCTGTGTGCCTATGCCTGGATCTATTCACGTGCACGCGTGCTCACGCGCATGCAGACAGACACACACACACACAGAGGAATGGGACTCAACCACCAGAAGGGAATGAAATCTCACAGTCTGCAGGAACCTGGAGAGACCTTTAGAGGGTATTATGCTACATGAAATACCTCAGATCAGTCGTTTCCATGCAGAACCTACCAAACCATACACGGTGAACAGAACCGAACCAAACAGAAACAGGCTCAGACATACTACAAAGGAACACACCGGGGCGGGGGGGGCGGGGCGGGGGGGCGGGGGTGAGGAGAGAGTGAGTGAGTGCCCCTGGCGAGGGAGACAGACGAAGTGGTGCAACCTTCCACTTATGAAATACATGAGTCACGGGCACGTCATCACACCAAATGTCATTTGCCGTGACACCAGGTGGTGACGGACAGTCACTAACTAGATGTATCCTGGTGATGGCTGTGTCATGTGCTACACTAAAACATCGTCTGTACAGCTGAAAATTAAAGGGGGGAACGACCCCCCCCCCCCAAAGAAAAAGGAAAGGAAGAAGGAAGGAAGGAAGGAAGGAAGGAAAGAAGGCAAAAGTAAACGTTGGCAGTCAGTTAGACGTCCGTTTGAGAAGAGTGGGACTTGTGTGTGTGTGGGGGGGGGGGGGGGGGGGGGGAGAAACTAGGGTGAGGAGGAGGAGGAGGAGGAGGAGGAGCAGGAGGAGGAGAAAGAAAAGGACCCGATTGCCTTGAGGGGGAGGAGGAGATGAAAGATCCCAAGAGTGGACAGGACGGTCAGGTGAGTGCCATAGGGAAAGGAAACGAAGCCAAGCAACCGAACACACTGCCAACGGTGGTTTTGTTCAGTCCAAGATCAAGATGGGGACAGCACGGTGTCCTCCAGCACACAGCGACACACAGGCCTCACTCGGCAGGGGGAGTTGGGGATAACCCTGAACGCCGAAGCGGACAAAAGAAGCCGTCACGTTCATCCATGGCTGAAAAGTACCATGGTCCCACGACATTCCAAACTCCTCTCAAACCATTGAAAGACTCTCTCCCTCACTCGCCGTTCAAAATGTAGAGAACAGGAAAGGAGCGAAACGATGGTGGGTGGCTGGCTGGCTGGCTGGATTTCCGTGATGGTGTGATTAGGGAACACATGGACAGAAAAGCATCCGATTCACTTGTGTAAAGAATCTCTCTTGCCTTCTCGGCCTGGTGTCTTTCCTCTGTCTGGATGATTCCCCTCCCCCACCCCACCCCCCCCACTCCCAGCTTGAAGATCAGCCTCCAAAACGAAGCCCTTTGTGCTCTCCAGGTCCCGCCGCCACGATCTCTTTGGAGCGCCCTTCCGAAGGGGAACGTTTTCATCCACGTCATCGCCCTGAGACAGCTTCAGCCTGTCCCTCCCCCCCCACCCACCCACCCCCCACACCCACCCCCCCACTCCACCCCAAGCCCCCCGCCCACCCCCCCTCTCTCCCTCCTGCTCCTCTTCCCCCTCCTCTGAACTGTCGAGCTCCCCTCGCGCTGGCCTCTCACCCCACACGGTGGCAGTGTTGGCCTAGGTATGCTCAGGTGTCTCCTAACCGCATCCGAGTGGACTTGCACTGTTTCTCAGCTGCGTCGTTCAGGGACCATGTTTTTCCTGGCCTTTTCCGCGGGTGGGGGAGACCCGGACGGGCCGGGGCCAGGCGGGGTGGGGGAGCCTGCGTGTGGGGGGAAGGGTGGGGGCAGAGAGGAGGAGGAGGAGGAGGAGGAGGAGGAACAGGAACACAGCTCCCCAGCGCCAGTGTGTGCCTGCGGCCTGGAAAAGAGATCACGCACCAGGCTGGCTCCGAAAAGGGGATCGATCGGTCAGGAGACCGGGCACGTTTGTGCTTCGCCGAGTCCCTGCAGATCGGACAGGCAGTGGCAAGTGTGGGGCTTCCCACACTTAGAACTGTTCACCCATCGTGGACACAGGCGTCTGGCACACCGGGGGTTAGGCTCTCGGTGCGATCGATGTCCACAAGCCGTAGCCACTGAAACGTGTGCACCCTGGAGCCGCCGCCGCCGTGCAGAGGGAGATCTCATCCGGCTCCGCGGGTCCTTCCCGTGAGTAGGCCGGGATCTCGGGAAGCACAGACATCCAGAGCATTGAGTGAACCTGACCGTCACGCTTTCCGAGTCCAAGTGAACCCGAAGGGAGGGTCCCTCACGTGTGGGTTTGTCTCTCCATCGGAGGCATCCTCTCTTGGAGCCGATTAGGGTGCCGCGGGCCCCGTGGAGCAGAGAGGACAGAGAGTTCCCTTCGGTCCCCTGCTCCTCCCACGGGCGCGCACGGGCACGCTCCCCAACGGTCCTAGGAACATCCTGCCCCAGAGGAGCGTGCCGGCCGGCCACAGCCCACCTACAACGGAGGCGTCCGTGTCCGTCCGTGTCCGTCATCCTCGTCCAGAGTCCCCCGTCTGCCTGCCCTCGCCTTCGCGCCTGGCACTGTCCGTCCATTCTGTAGGTTCATATCGAACCTGCCCGGAGCCCGGCGGCATCTTCCCGGATCAGGGATCGATCGAAAACACCCTGTCCCCTGCCTCATCGGCAGGTGGATTCTTCACCACTGGACCACCAGGCAGGGAAGTCCCTTCACAGCCTTCTAAACTCATCTACCCCGAAACAGTCCACGTCGTCCTCCAACTCATTGGACCATCACGACTGAAATGAAGGAAAATATGTGCGTTCGAGAATGTCTTCACTCCTCAGTGCTTCTTGCTTTAGAACCACCAAGGCATCTCTCTCTCTCTCTCTCTCTCTCTCTCTCTCTCTCTCTCTCACACACACACACACACACACACACGAACAGAGGTGGGCTCATAGTCCAAAAGAAACCAACGTTTGTGTGTATCCATCCCACTTGCTGTGGCTGTCGTGCCGTCGCTCATCAAAGAAGCTGATCTGATACGGAATCCGATGTCTTCTTCTCTAGGACACGTCGAGAGGCAGCAAGCGTGCCGGTGTGTGAGCACCGAAGGTCAACCCGGCATGATGGAGCCCGGCCAGGTGTGTGCTCAGAGGCCCACCTAGATTCGAACTCCAGTTCCCGGAGGGGAGCGGTGGGAACAGGAGTGTGGACTGCGAGTCCAATCCTCACCTTACAAAAAGGCAAAATCATCCCCTTCCTCCCTTATCGGCGTCTGCACGGCTCCTCCTGGACTCAGGGATCCCATCGAAAGGACGTCCAGGTTGTGTCCTTCTCCCTGGCCCGATCGTTTCGAACCTCTCCAAGAAAAAGCGGTGACGTCAAGAGATCCGTCTTGAGTTCGGGACTGGGGCTTCCCCGGGGGCCCCGTGGTCAACGATCCCGTGCCCATGCAGGAGACGTGGGTTTCGCCCCCGGTCCGGGAAGAGCCCACACGCTACCCATACGCCTCGGTGATGGAGTCTGTGCTCCAGATCCTGGCCGCTGCGAGTGTTGAGCCCACACCCAGCAGCCACTGAAGCCCACGTGCCCCGGCGCCCCTGCCCCCCAAGAGGAACCACAGCCACGAGAAGCCCAGACACACGACCGTAGAGCGACCCCCTCTCTCCACAGAGAGAGAACAGCTTGCACGGCCACGAAGACACACAGAGCACGCCCCCACAGACATCAAATACGTCCAATGATCGTCGAGCGAGACGGCCTGCCTGAGATCGGACGCGAGCGGCCAATACCTAGTCCCGTCACTCGGGAAGCTCCCTGAATCTTCTGTCGATACACATAAAGAAACCCTAGCTCACTGTGCCATGGGCAGCGCGGGGAGCTCTCCGTACAGTGCCGAGAGCACCGTGGAGACGTGACCCGTGGGCACCGTGAGCGTGACTGTTCTCACGAAGTCCCTCACAGTCCGGGCCCTGGAGATCGGCCCACGCGGACCTGCAGGCGATGGTCGGCCATCCCTCTCGGCTCCCTGCGCGCTCACGGGTCCAGGTGTGCCGTGCCCCCAGCATCCGCTCGCATCTTCTCGGCCTGTCTCCCCCGTGCCGCTCCACTGACTTGGAATCCTTCTCCCCTCTCGTCTCGTCTGACACGTTTTCTTTCCTGTTCGACCATGTCTGGCTCCCCGGGCACCACTTCCCGTCGTTCTTCTCGTCTCACCGCCCTCGTCTCGTGGAAATCATTCTCTGGGTCTCCGCTCTGTTCCCTAAGGACTCTGTCATCCCTCCACTCATCTGGGGATCGACTGGCACCTAGGCAACCCCGGTCCGTGACAACCGTGGTTCCGTGTCTATCGAATGACATGCCGACCGCAGGGGGGCTCGTGGACGCGTACGAGCCGTGGAAAGCTGGCACCGGGGAATCATCCCGAGGACACACCCTCCGGTTCCACGGTGCTCACGGGAGCGTTTGGGTCGTCGTCGTCGTCGTCGCCGTATTCCCTAAGACGTACGCAGTCGCGTGGATTCAAACGGCGTCTATTGGGAAAGCACGGATCGCTCCCCGGATCACCGGAGAAGGCCACGGCAACCCACTCCAGTCCTCTCGCCTGGAAACTCCCATGGGCGGAGGAGCCCGGTAGGCCACGGTCCACGGGGTCGGGAAGAGTCGAACACGACCGAGCGACTTCCCTTTCCCTTTTCCCTTCCACGCATCGGAGAAGGCCGTGGCAACCCACTCCAGTGTTCTCGCCTGGAGAATCCCAGGGACAGGGGGGGAGCCTGGCGGGCTGCCGGCTGTGGGGTCGCACAGAGTCGGACACGACGGAAGCGACTTAGCGGCAGCCGCAGCAGCAGCAACCGGATCACCTCAGAAGGACTTAGACACGAGTCTCGGTGGAGAGAGGATGGATCCTGCCAACCATCTCACTTCTGGGTAGACCTCGAAAGAAAATAAAACCTGAAACTCGCAGAGAGAGGCCTGCACCCCCAGGTCCATCGCAGCATCCATTCACAAGAGTCAAGATGGGGACCCAGCCCAAGTGTCCATCAAGGGAAGACTAGATCAAGAAGATACACGATCCAGGTAGAGATCGATCGATAGGGAGATCTAGGTGTCCCAGGTAGCCCCAGGAATGAACACAGTCTTACATCGTGATCGCATGGATGGGACTTAGGGAGTGATGCCCAATGAAGAAGTCAGGTAGAGAAAGAAGAAGAGTTTCTCCTGTCACTGACATGCCATGCAAGGCCACCTAAAACAATGAAAACGATCATCACAGAGCGGCTGGGGGAGGGAGACATGGGAAGATGCCGATGTAACGGCGGGCGGGGGAACTTCACGGATAAGGTACATATATACTGTCTACGTCACAAAGAGCACGGTGATTCTAAAGAATAGTATTGGTATTATCGTCGTCTCATATTCGGAGAAGGCAACGGCACCCCACTCCAGTCCTCTTGCCCGGAAAATCCCGTGGACGGAGGAGCCCGGTAGGAGCCCGGTAGGCCGCAGTCCACGTTGTCGCACAGAGTCGGACACGACGGAGCGACTTCCCTTCCCGTTTTCCCTTTCACGCCTTGGAGAAGGACATGGCAACCCACCGCAGTGTTCTTGCCTGGAGAACCCCAGGGACGGGGGTGCCCGGCGGGCTACCGTCTACGGGGTCGCACAGATTCGGACACGACGGAAGCGACGCAGCAGCAGCAGCAGCAGCAGCAGCAGCAGCAGCAGCAGCAGCATTATCCTATTCGAAAGTCGCCATGACCGTGGACATGACGCATTCACTTCCCGTACAATGGAAGAAGGACACGGCAACCCACTCCAGTAGTCTTGCCTGGAAAATTCCATGGACGGAGGAGCCTGGTAGGCTACAGTCCGTGGGGTCGCAAAGAGTCCAGCACGACTGAGTGACTTCACTTTCTTTCGCATACAGTCATGGCATGTATGGGTTGTGGTCAAGCTATGAGCTACCGCTTGGGTGGTCATGAATGATTCTTTTGCAACAGACAGGTGCATCAAGTCACCATTCTGTACACGTTAGAACAGAGGATGTTGTATGTCCTTAACGAAGAACATTCTATTTCAATACACCGGGACATGACACACATAACATCACCTAGTTTTATTATCTTTCAATGAATGGTCAGTATTGGCTGCACGCCAAAAAAAAAAAAAAGGAAAGAAAGAAAAAAGAAAAGAAAGCTTTATTGTGTGTGGGGGGGGGGGGTGGGGGGTGGGGGGGGGGGAGGGTCTTAGATATTGCCATGCAGGGACACAGATTTCAATAAAACCCAGGGAATGTTCCACAGGAAAGAGTCAGGGGCCTAGAAAGCTGAACCTCGTGAGGTTGTCAAGCCAGCTGAGAGCAATTAGGATTTGCTGTCATGCAACAAGGGACATGTTTCTTCTTCCAGGGTAGACGGTCACAAGGTATTTAGGGAAAGGGGAGGGTGTGAGAGGTATCTTGAATTTCGGGAACACTGTTTCCTTAGATGATCTGGAGGCCTCTGGGACCCAGTCAGTGCTCCAAGTGGACATTCCATCCAGACTGAGACACACGGACCTCTTCCTCGATGGCCTCCCCTCTCTATTTGGGGGAGCTCTCTCGGCCACGCTGATTCCACTTGGATGTGTCTTTCCCACGTCACACCCTTTGGCATTCAAAGATATCCTTCCATCGTTTTCTAAAGAGACCCGGTGTATGTATCTTTGGAGCGATGATGAGCATCAGACACGATCCCTCTCCGTGGCGCGGTTTCGGGCACGACACACCAAGACGGGGACACATACATTCCACGTCCCTCTCGGCCATCGAGAGAGGCCGTGTACGGCACGTGATGCCACGGGACCGGTGAGGTCCTCGGGTTCAGCCCTCCCTCGACTTGGCTGTGGTCTTTGGTTTTGTTCTGTTCCGTGTGTGCTTTCTGACCCACGTGATCTCTCCGGATAGGGCACCCCATCCAAGCTCAAACCCATCGAGTCTGTGTGACTCCTATTCACGCATCAGGTGGGGATATCGACGCCCTCCACGTGGATCCATCACAATCGCCGTTCTGGGTTCAGGAGGATCCTGTTGTGTGTTCTGGGCGCGCTACGTGCTGTCCGTGTGAACTGTGGAATGAGGTTCGTGACATTGAACAGGAGACAGGGATCAAGACCATCCCCATGGAAAAGAAATGCCACAAAGCAAAATGGCTGTCTGGGGAGGCCTTACACATAGCTGTGAGGAGAAGAGAAGCGAAAACAGAGGAGAAAAGGAAAGATACACACATCTGAATGCAGAGTTCCAAAGAATAGCAAGAAGAGATAAGAAAGCCTTCTTCAGCGATCAATGCAAAGACATAGAGGAAAAGCACAGAATGGGATAGACTAGGGATCTCTTCCAGAAACTCAGAGATACCAAAGGAACATTTCATGCAAAGATGGGCTCGATACAGGACAGAAATGGTATGGACCCAACAGAAGCAGAAGATATTCAGAAGAGATGGCAAGAATACACAGAAGACCCTTACAAAAACGATCTTCACGACCCAGATAATCACGATGGTGTGATCCCTGACCTAGAGCCAGACATCCTGGAATGTGAAGTCAAGTGGGCCTTAGAAAGCATCACTACGAACAAAGCTAGTGGAGGTGATGGAATGCCAGTGGAGCTCTTCCAAATCCTGAAAGATGATGCGGTGAAAGTGCTGCACTCAATATGCCAGCACATTTGGAAAACTCAGCAGTGGCCACAGGACTGGAAAAGGTCCGTTTTCATTCCGATCCCAAAGAAAGGCAATGCCAAAGAATGCTCACACGACCGCACACTTGCACTCATCTCACACGCTAGTAGAGTCATGCTCAAAATTCTCCAAGCCAGGCTTCAGCAATATGTGCACCGTGAACTTCCTGATGTGCAAGCTGGTTTTCGAAAAGGCAGAGGAACCAGAGATCCGATTGCCAACCTCCGCTGGATCATGGAAAAAGCAAGAGAGTTCCAGAAAAGCATCTATTTCTGCTTTCTTGACTATGCCAAAGCCTTTGACGGTGTGGATCACAGTAAACTGTGGAAAATTCTGGAAGAGATGGGAATACCAGACCACCTGACCTGCCTCTTGAGAAATCTGTACGCAGGTCAGGAAGCAACAGTTCGAACTGGACATGGAACCACAGACTGGTTCCAAATAGGAGAAGGAGCTCGTCAAGGCTGTCTATCGTCACCCTGTGTATTTAACTTATACGCAGAGAACATCATGAGAAACGCTGGACTGGAAGACACACACGCTGGAACCAAGATTGCCGGGAGAACTATCAATCACCTCGGATGTGCAGATGACACCACCCTCATGGCAGAAAGTGAAGAGGAACTCAAGAGCCTCTTGATGACAGTGAAAGAGGAGAGTGAAAAAGTGGGCTTAAAGCTCCACATTCAGAAAACGAAGATCACGGCATCCGGTCCCATCACTTCATGGGAAATAGATGGGGAACCAGTGGACACGGTGTCAGACTTTATTTTTCTGGGCTCCAAAATCACTGCAGATGGTGACTGCAGCCATGAACTTAAAAGACGCTTACTCCTTGGAAGGAAAGTGATGACCCACCTAGATAGCATATTCCAAAGCAGAGACATTCCTTTGCCAACAAAGGTTCGTCCAGTCAAGGCTACGGTTTTTCCTGCGGTCATGTATGGATGTGAGCGTTGGACCGCGAAGAAGGCTGAGCGCCGAAAGAATGGATGCTTTTGAGAGAATGGTGGTGTTGGAGAAGACTCCTGAGGGTCCCTTGGACCGCAAGGAGATCCAACCAGTCCATTCTGAAGGCGACCAACCCAGGGATTTCTTCGGAAGGACTGATGCGAAAGCTGAAACTCCAGTCCTTTGGCCACCTCATGCGAAGAGTTGACTCATTGGAAAAGACTCTGATGCTGGGAGGGATTGGGGGCAGGAGGAGAAGGGGACGACAGAGGAGGAGATGGCTGGATGGCATCACTGACTCCATGGACGTGAGTCTCAGTGAACTCCGGGAGTTGGTGATGGACAGGGAGGCCTGGCGTGCCGCGCTTCATGGGGTCACCAAGAGTCGGACACGACTGAGCGACTGATCTGATCTGATCTGATCTGATGTGCTGTCCGTGATCTCACGTGCCTTTCGGGCATGGGTGATGGAGACGGACACCAAGCGGCAGGGCGGCCATCTGGCATCTCGGCCTAGAGCGGTTTCACAAGTGACATCTCAGAACCGGGGCTGAGACAGCCATCCCTCCCCGGGCCCCCCTCGGTGGCCGGGATGGGGGTGGGGTGGGGGAGTGTGAGGTTAGGGAGACGGGAGTGGGGGGGCTGGGCTAAGGGTCGGGGTCGGGGGGGGGGGGGCGGGGGGGGGCGGCGCGCGAGGCGAGGGGACCGTCCCAGTCCCCCTGAGAAGTGAAGGCAGGTTCCGTCCCCCTGAGAACTTCCTGCCTTCAGGCGTGTGAGAGGCGTAGGTTTCTCTCCAATCCACGGCCACGCATCATTTTCCGCCCTGTTCAAAAACACAGACAAAAAACGTATTTGTTTATCTCGGCTTGTTTTCTGGCCGAGGCCAAAGACCTCTTCAAGCGTGTCCAAAGGGTCTGACAGGATGGGAGGGTGCAGGTCAATCCATGTGTCAAGAGATCCAGAGAACCTGTCACAACTGTGACTCGGGCGTTTTTCAGAAACAGGCCCATCTGGATGTATTCCCTGGACAGGAGTCACCCCAGAAGTTTCCTTGAAGGGATCGAGTTGCAGGAGTCGGGGTCGTGGCCCCGCCGCCGCCGCCGCCGCCGCCGCCGCCGCCAAAGGGCCCCCTCAGCCCGGCAGGCCGGCAGGCCAGCAGGCCCTGCAGGCAGGGGCTATTGTCTGTGGGCCCCACCCCCACCTTCCCCCACCCTCCCCCTGCAGGGCCTCGCCGGATAGCTTCATTCAAATGCAGAAAGCTTTCCAGTCAAGTCAGAGCCTCTGACTTCGCCTCGAGCTTCTCTCTATTGAATGGTGATCCGCCCCACCCAGCCATTCCATGTCTCCACCTTGAGACGGCCCCTTCGGCACCGCGCGGAGGAAGGGGGCTGGGGGGTGGGGAGGGAGGCCGAGGGACAGATTCGCCTCGTGTCAGGCCAAAGGAGTCTCCTCCTTTTGGTAACCCAGGAAACCCCGCTCACGCGTGTGAGGATCACGGACGTGCGTGGAAACAGCCACCGTCCCTTGACATCTTCCCCTCCGTGGGAGGAGGTTTTCCTCCCTGCCTGCCTTCAGAGGGACAGAAAAGGAGGGAGGGGCAGAGCGTTCCTCTGGCGCTGGCCGGCTCTTAAGTCACTTGACTCCAAAACACTCCACAGGGCACGGAGGTTCACGTGCAGTGGGGTGGGGTGGGGTGGGGTGGGGACGGCGGCCTACTCCGGACCCCACCAGTTTTCCCTCCTCTTGACACTTGCCTGGAACCCATGAAAAGCTGAGCTGGTGACTGTGTGTGTGAGTGCGTGCATGTACGCGTGTACATGAGAGACGGCGCGTGTGCGTGTGCGTGTGCATGGACGTGAGAGAAAAAGAAAGGAAAAAAAAAAAAAAAATCCAGAAGGAAGGAAGGAAGGAAGGAGGGAAGGAGGAGGGAGGGACGAAATAGGTTAGTTCGTAGGGGCCTCCGTGTCATGGCAAGAGTTTCTGAGCACAGATCCTCCGTTCAGGGAAACAGTGATCGTATCTCCTCTCAGGAGGCCGTGATGTCGATGGACGGGTGCGGGAAAGCAGGCCTGGGGTGCAAGCCATCAGGTTTTGTGTGTGTGTGTGTGTGTTTTTTTCCCTCAGAGGCACTTGTAGGGAAACCAAGGAAACACACAGGTTCATCCCTGGAGCGGATTCGAGAAACCAGTCGGCAGAGGGAGAGGCAGTCTAGGAGGCTGATTTTTAGACGTCAGGGTCGGGCCCTGGAGCGGGTTGCCATGTCCTTCTCCAGGAGGCCTTCCTGGCCCGGGGATGGAACCCGGGTCTCCTGCATCGCAGGCAGACTCTTGACCGTGTGAGCCACCAGGGAAGCTCCGTCAGAAACATTCACCAAGTCCTCTAGCTTCCATCCGCAGGGCTTCAGGCACAGGGCCTTTTGAGTTCTCCGTCAGAAGGGCAAGAGAACATGGGACGTTGGTCCCTCCCCCCCGAGAGAGGGTTGTTTGATAACGGAGGCAGCTCGGAACACTTCAGGCTCCAGTCCCCCTCTCGGGTGAAGAACCACACGCAAAGCAACACACACACACACACACACACACACACACACACACACACACACACACACACACACACATATATAGGACACGACTCTCCTATCCGGAAGTGTGTACCCCCGTTTCACGGAAACATCCTCTGGGCCCCTAAGGAACGTGTGGCAATCACTCTGGCCAAGGAGATAAGAATCCTCCACGGAGAGTTTCTGAAGTCTGGAAGGACCAGGTCGAGAGAAAAAGAGAGACGATTCCCTTCTGCTGAGAGGGGTGCTGTATGAAGCGACCAAGGGGATGTCCATCTTTCCAAATTCCCATTTTAAACCTCGTGTCCTTTTCGGTCCTTTGTTTTTCCCTTTGTATCTGGAAAGCAACAGGTGGAACGGTAGGTCCTTTCATTATTTTCTTTCTTTCTTTCTCTCTTTCTTTCTTTCTTTTTCCTGCCTGCCTGCCTGCCTGCCTGCCTGTCCGCCCGCCCGTCCCTCCATCTGTCTTCTCTCTGTCTCTCTCGCTTTTCACTCAGGTTAGGGAATTAAAAAAAAAAAAAAAAAAAAAGAGGACTCTGTATTTCTGCAGGTCAGGAAGCAACAGTGAAAACTAGACGTAGAACCCAACAGGCTGGTTCCAAATAAGGGAAAGGAGTCCATCAAGGCTGTCTATCGTCACCCTGCTTATTGAATGTACACGCTGAGTACACATCATGAGGAGCGCTGGGCTGGATGAAGCACAAGCTGGAATGAAGATGGCCGGGAGACATATCCATCCCCTCAGATATGCACACGACAGCACCCTCACGGCAGAAATGAAGCCCAGGGTGGGTTTCCAAAGTCGTGTTCGTTTCAGGTGTTCAGTCTTTTCCCTTGGAGAGGTTCATGCAACATCATACGTCTACTTTCCCGTGCTGGCATAGTATATAGTAGGCTTGTGGATTCTTTGGATGTACAGTTTATGTGTCCATGTGCAACCAGCCCTCCTAAGTGGACCGTCCTGCCCTTCCTCCCCCCGCCCCAGCCCCCCCCCCCCCCCATCCTCTTTTCCTCAAGAAGTCAGGCATCCACTTCAGCCTCCTGTTCCTCAGTTCATCCAACCCCATGGAGGAAGTCATTCCTCCAGTTTTTCCATCGGTTCTCTACACCTCGCCTGATGGTGGCGGGTGACTGGAAGACTGACAGTTCTGAAGAACTTTGCAAGAGCTTTGGGTGAAGCGTGTCCATCAGTAAAGACCATGGAAGGTATGCCCCACGTGGCAAACACCATTGCTTTGAGTTGTGGTCGGTTTGCCTGGCTTCAGTGAGGGACGGAAGGGAGGCTTCCACCTTCCACAGAGAAAGCTATCCCTAGCGTACCAAGGACGTTTGACAACCCCCCGCCACCCCAGGTTACAGGCGCGACAGGTCAGACTGTAGCAATCATCATGTCCAGGGTGTATTTACAACAGGCAGACTCATCTTAAAGGCACTCTGTCCTGTGAAGGTGGAGGGAGGGGAGCGAGAGGCAGAGGGACGACGACAGAGGAAGGAAGGAGAAAAAGAGGGGACAGGAACACACAGAGTGGGGCGGGGTGGGGGGGGGTGAGGCATGTGTGGCGTGTCTGTGACATGCCCAGGTGGTGTTCCGTGGGTGGAGAGTGTGCGGCCCTGTGTGTGTGTGTGTGTGTGTGTGTGTGTGTGTGTGTATGGGGGGGGGGGGGTAGGTGTGTGGTGTGAGTGTGTTGTGTATAGCTGCCACGGGGGGCCGTGTGGGCGGCATGGGTGTGTGCGTGTGGCGTCCGCCTGTGGGTGCGGGGGCAGAGACAGAGGCCGAGAGACACAGCCAGGCAAAGGACAACGCAGTGTGTGTGTTGGGGGGGCGGGGAGGGGGTGGTGGGGGTGGGTGGTGTGTGGCCGGTGTGAAGGGCCCTGCGTGTGTGTGGGCGGGCTGTGTGTGTGGTGTGGGCGGCATGGGTGTGTGCGTGTGGCGTGCGCCTGTGGATGCGGGTCTGGGGGGGCGGGGTCAGAGACAGAGGCCAAGAGACACAGCCAGGCAAAGGACAACAAAGTGTGTGGGGGGGGGGGGGGGGCGGGGCGGGGCCGGGGGGGGGGAGGTGTGTGTGTGGCCAGGTGGGGGGGAGGTGTGTGTGGTGTGGGGGTGGCGGGGCGGGGTGTGAGAGTGTGTGTGTGTGTGTGTGCGCGCGCGCGTGCGTGTGGGCATGCATGTGGTGTGTGGGCAGAGGCAGAGCGTCACATCCAGGCATAGGACAACGCTGTGTGTGTGTGTGTGTGTGTGTGTGTGTGTGCGCGCGTGGGCGTGCGTATGTGTGTGGTGTGGGCCGGGTGTCTGTGTGTTGGGGGGGGGGGGGCGAGGCAGTGTGTGGCGTTGTGGCATGCTCAGGTGGTAGTGCGTGGGTGGTGTGTGTGGCCGTGTGAGTGTTTTGGGGTGGGGGGGGGTTGGTGTGTGGTGTGGGTTTGTTGTGTATAGGTGCCACGAGGGCGCGTGTGGGCCGCATGGGTGTGTGCGTGTGGGGTGCGCCTGTGGGTGCGGGGCGGCAGAGACAGAGGCCGAGAGAGACAGCCAGGCAAAGGACAACGCTGTGTGTGTGTGTGGGTGGGTGTGTGGGTGTGGTGTGAAGGGCCCTGCGTGTGGGCGGGGTGTGTGTGTGTGGTGTGGGCGGCATGGGTGTGTGTGTGTGGCGTGCACCTGTGGGTGCAGGGGCAGAGACAGAGGCCGAGAGACACAGCCAGGCAAAGGACAACAAAGTGTGTGTGTGGGGGCGGGGGGCGGGGCGGGGGAGGTGTGTGTGGTGTGGGGTGGCGGGGCGGGGTGTGAGAGTGTGTGTGTGTGTGCGCGCGCGCGCGCGTGCGTGTGGGCATGCATGTGGTGTGTGGGCAGAGGCAGAGCGTCACAGCCAGGCAAAGGACAATGCAGTGTGTGTGTGTGTGTGTGGTGTGTAGGGCCCTGCGTGTGTGTGGTGGGGGAGAGGGTGTGCGTGTGGGGGGCGGGGTGTTTATGGGCTGTGTGTGTGTGTGGGGGGGGATGCGTGTGTGCACGCCGTGTGGGGGTGGGGGGGTGTGTGGGGGTGTGTGTGTGTGTGTGTATGGGGGGAGGGGGTAGGTGTGTGGTGTGAGTGTGTTGTGTATAGCTGCCACGGGGGGCCGTGTGGGCGGCATGGGTGTGTGCGTGTGGCGTCCGCCTGTGGGTGCGGGGGCAGAGACAGAGGCCGAGAGACACAGCCAGGCAAAGGACAACGCAGTGTGTGTGTTGGGGGGGCGGGGAGGGGGTGGTGGGGGTGGGTGGTGTGTGGCCGATGTGATGTGTAGGGCCGTGCGTGTGGGTGGGTGGGTGGGGGGGGGCGGGCGGGGGGGAATGCATGTGGTGTGTGGGCAGAGAGGCAGAGCGTCACAGCCAGGCAAAGGACAACGCTCTGTGTGTGTGTGTGGGTGGGTGGGTGTGGTGTGAAGGGCCCTGCGTGTGTGTGTGTGTGGGTGGGTGGGTGTGGTGTGAAGGGCCCTGCGTGTGTGTGTGGGGGGGGGGGTGTGTGTGTGTGGTGTGGGCGGCATGGGTGGGTGCGGGGGCAGAGACAGAGGCCGAGAGACACAGCCAGGCAAAGGACAACGCAGTGTGTGTGTGTGTGTGTGTGTGTGTGTGTGTGTGTGTGGTGTGGGGGGCGGGGGTGTGCGTGTGGGGGGCGGGGTGTTTATGGGCTGTGTGGGGAGGGGGGATGCGTGTGTGCACGCCGTGTGGGGGTGGGGGGGTGTGTGGGTGTGTGTGTGGTGTGTGCCTGCAGGTGGTGCGGGCAGAGACAGAGAGACGCAGCCAGGCGCCAAGGAGGACGCAGTGTGTGTGTGTGGGTATGCACGTGGGGGGTGTGGTGTGCGGGCGGGCGGAGACAGAGAAACGTGCATGGATGGATATCCCGCATCATTCGCTTGTGTTTCCTGAGCGCGTTCATCACCTCCGCGATCCAGACCACTCCCGTCCGTGACAGGTGACTCTGCCACCACCAGCCCGCACTTGGTCTTTTGGCAGGCAGACAGGGGGGTGTTCTGAGCTGGCGGCGGGGGGCGAGGGGCGCGACTTGCTGTCCCCAAGCCAGCTTTGAATCCTCGCGCTCTGCCCCTGAACCTGACTGGAGCAAGTGGATCCGCGTGCTCTGTCGTTTGAAATCCTTGGCGGGAGACGGAAAAGCCCCCACATGCCAAGGGGGAGACAAGGCCCCAAAGAAGGAAGTCAGCTCCCTTGGGTTCAAAATAGCTGTCCTCCAAAATGGATCAAGTTTCCCCACACGAGAGTTCCAATCCAAACCTAAAAAAGCCCAAGGGGGCTAAACCCATCCCGCCCCGTTGACCTGTGGCCCAAGGTGCCCCTCCCCCCACA